>NW_024080729.1:650196-753191 GCF_003009895.1 Hyaena hyaena | reverse complement strand
TGGCGCGAGGGGACCTGGTGTGCAGGTATTTGGCAAGTACGGTCTTTCCAACGGAGGTTTTTCTCCCCCGTGCGGAGGTTTTTCTGTTTCGGACTCTCTCCTTTTCCCCTCTCACTCCCCGTAGAGGGTAGAGGGGGATCGCCTCCCACCCTGGAGTCTCCGATCCCGGCCTGATTTTATCTTCCCCGGTTTGCACTCACGTTAGAAGGCTCTCTCAGTGGATTCTGCGTCTTTTTTCTCCCAATCTCTCAGGTTTTGTAAGGTTTCCAATGTCTTCAGATCTTTTCTGTGTGATGTATGGGCGCGAGTGCAAGTACGGAGCTCCTAACTTCTCCGCCATCTTGCCCTCTCCCCTCTTTGCTTCCAATTCATTTGGGTAATACTTAGAACTGGAATTGCTGGGCCATATGGTAATTTTATGTTTAACTTTTTGAAGAACCATCAAACTGTTTTCCACAGTGGCTACACTATCTAATATTGTCTTCAGCATCGCAGGAGGGTTCCACTTTCTCCACATCCTTGCCAATGCTTGTTAATTTCCATTTTGTTGGTAATAGCCATCCTAATGGGTGTGAGGTAGTATCTCATTGTGGTTTTGATTTGCATTTCCCTAATGGCTAGTTTTGGTTGAGCATCTTTTTATGTGCTTATTGGCCATTTGTTTATCTTCTTTGGAGAAGTGTCTATTCAAATCCTTTACCTCCTTTGTCCAACATGAAGAGATTGATTGGTAAAAGGGAAGTAATATAAAGTAATTACTATTAGATGGTATATTCAATCAGGGTTAGAGGTCTTATCAGTATTCCTAACATCCCAAGGAGTTCCTAACACAAAGTAGGCACTGATAGACTGTTATTGGATGAATGAAAAATAATCAGTGACCTTGAAAGGAACAGTTACATTGGTTTGGAGATTGAGATAGACGAGGCAAGATGTGTCATAGTTAGAAGTATATCATTTATTCACAAATCTGAATTTTTATAGCAATCACCCAGGAAGTTGTTAAAAATATAGATTCTCGACTCTCACAGAAATTCTGAGTTAGTGACTGTGGTAGACAGAATAATGGCTCCCCAAAGATATCTATGTCCTAATCCCTGGAACATGTGAATATATCATATGGCAAAGTGTGGGGGGACTAAGGTTACACATGGAATTAGGGTTGCTAATCAGCTGACTTTGGGTCAGGAAATTATCCTGGATTATCCAAGTGGACCCAATGTAATGACAAGGGTCCTTTATTTGCAAGGAGGGAGATGAAAGAGCCAGAACCAGAGAAATGGCATTGTGATAAGATTGGACTGGCCATTGGTGGCTTTGGAAAAGTTTGACATTTTTAAACAAAATTTTTTAATGTTTGTTTATTTTTGAGAGAGAGACAGAGGGAACAAGTGGGAGAGGAGTAGAGAGAGAGGGAGATGCAGAATCCGAAGCAGGCTGCAGGCTCTGAGCAGTCAGTACAGAGCTGAATGCAGAACTGAAACCCACATGCTGCAGGATGATGACCTGAGCCGAAGTGGGCGCTGAACTGACTGAGCCACCCAGGCGCCCAACATTATTGTTTTAATTGGTTTGGTTTTTTTAAAGGAATGTTAGCTTGATGTGACAGAGAATTCCTACTGGACACTAGGGACCATGTTCTCTTTTATATTTCTAACAGGTTCACCACCCTGGTTGAACTGGCCAGTGCTATAGCTGTGGTCAAATACTACTAGGATTTTGGCAACAGTGCACACTCATCAAAGTCTTTAGGTTATCTCCTTCTAGAGAAGCAGTGACTGGATGATAAATTAGTTTTGCAGAATCTTAATGTTTTACACACTGGTGTGAAAAGAATGTTGATGAATGATAGATACTAACTGATAGATGAGTGATAAATAGAATTGAGAGATAATTTCTGACCTCCCAGGAGTTCTAACTAGCCATAAAAATGTACAGTATATGGCACACACTGATAAGGACAGGAAATAAGGTAAACAGTGAGAATGAAGAAGGTGAACGTATGATATAAATTAAAAGAAACTATTTTCATAATCCCAGGTGGAGAACTTGAACTTTAATGGTGATGCCAACAGCTCCTGTTGAGGGGCTGATGCCATCCGTCCTCCGTGAAGGCAGATTCTTGAATTTTTGACTCCTGGACAAACTCTTATCATCCCTTCTTTTAATTTTCTCATAGGATTGCATTTTCCTATTCAAGGAATATCAGACATCGTTTCATAAGACAAGGAAACAAATTTTAGAATCCTCAGGAGAAAAATCTTTTGAGGTTTCAGAAATGTATATATTTGGAAAATTTGAAGCTTTCTGCAAAAGGCTGGAGAAGGTAACCATTATGCAGTCACTCTATTTACCCGTACTTCCCCCCCCACCCCCCGCCACTGACCCCTCCTGGTTATTTCATACTTTATGGAGCACTGTTGGGAGTTACTGACCTGGATCTCTTGTCTTGCTATTGATATGAATCATCTCCGATTACTTACAGATCACATTTTGGTATAACTTATTTTTCATTCCTGATGATGGCAAAGCTATTGCACACTTTCACCTCTCTCAAGACCTCAATTCTACCTCTGTTTATAGACCTTGACCTTAGAAGACTCCATGTCTAATGATTAAATTATGCTGAGGAAAAGTGTGTGGTGAAATACCTACAATACTTGGCAGAACCCAGTACTTGTATAATATCTGTATGTATAGACGTCTTCTCCTTCTAGACCAGTAAAAATGGCATATAGCTAAACATTATGTGGGTGATGCCTTTGCTGGGCAGATGTGGGTCAAATACTTTTGCACCTTTGATTCATGTATTAACACTAGCTGGAGAGGAGTGATATTTTTTCGGGGGTATAGGGAAGCCAATACCAGAGGCTTCTTGGAGTCAGCTTTTGAAACGTTTATAAAGATATGTAGACATCCCTTCTCCTCCCCCATCAGTTTGCCAACTCCCTATGCCCTGGTAATACTTGGGATTCTGTTCATCATTTTTTTGAAAACTGGCGAGGACATTACACAGGCTGAATGGCATCTTCTGGCTGTCTGGATGCCTAGTTTTCATTTGTAACCTCCTGATCCAGCCAGGATAGAAAAGTAGGGTCCTTCATAAATATTTGTGTGGGGCTGGCTTTTGTTTGTTTTTAAAGCAACTTTATTGAGATATAATTCACATACAGTACAATTCACCCATTCAAAGTGTACAAGTCAGTATTTTCTAATATTCACAGGGTTGCATAACCATTACCATAATATAATTTTAAAACATTTTTGTTTTCACTAAAAGAAACCCTGTCCATTAGCTGTTACACCCTATTTTCCTCTTTATCTACCCCTAAGTAGCCACTAATATACTTTCTGTTTCTATAGATTTGCCTGTTCTGGGCATTTGATATAAATGGAATCATATAATATGTGGTCTTTTGTGAGTGGTTTCTTACAAAAATACTGTTTTCAAGGTTCATCCATGTTGTAGCATTATAGTTATTGCTGAATAATATAGCATTGTATGGATGCTACATTTTATTTATCTACTCATTAGTTGATGGGCATTTGGGTTGTTTCCACTTTTTGGCTATTACAAGTAATGCTGCTGCAAACATTTGTGTACATGTTTTTGTGTGGATACATGTTGTCGTTTCTCTTGAGTGTATACATAGAATTGGAATTTCTGGGCCATATGGCAACTTTTTGAGGAACTGCCAAACTATCTTTCAAAACAGCTACATCATTTTATGTTTTCACCAGCAATGTATGAGGGTTTTGATTTCTCCACATCCTTGTCAACCTTTTGACATTTTGATGATGATTAATGATGTTGGAACATCTTTTAATTTGCTTATGGTCCATTTGTAATTTTTCTTTGGAGAAATTTATATTCAAATCCTTTGCATGTTTTCAATTTGGCTATTTGTATTTTATTGCTAAGTTGTAAGAGTTCTTTATATATTCTGGGTGTAGGTCCTTTATCAGATATTATTTGCAAATATTTTCTCCCATTCTGTGAGTTACCATTTCACTTTCTTGATAATGTCCTTTGAAGCACAATAGTTGTTTATTTTGATAAAGCCAAATTTACGAAATGTATTTGTTGTTGTTGTTTATGATTTTGGAGCCATATGTAGGGAACTATTGTATAGAGCTGTTTTGTGAGCAATAGGGATTTCTTGGGGGCAAATGTCCAATCAGAAGGATGTTGGCATGGGTCAGAGTAATAAATAGGCCCCATTGGTCAGACCCTGTTCCACAAAGATGCTTAATGTACTCAATGCACCATAGTGTAAACCTTGGAGTGGGTCCTGATTACCCTTAATTTTTCCAGGAGCTAGCACCCTTGTCAACAGTTTGGGTGTATTTTTATACTTAGTAGAGTTCCAGGGCTGGACCTTAATGGTTAGCCTATTAGCAGTAAAGATCTTTGGTGGCAGGTCTAATGCTGGGCGTAATGGGCATCCATTCATGAAGTAGCAGCCCAGATATTCCTGATGCTAGAGGGAGTGGGTGGTCATGGCCAGCTGCACTAGCTACTTACCCTGTTCTACCTCTAGAGAAGCCCTGCCTCTATCTTAAGGACACAACTTCATGCCACAAGGGCTCAGCAACAGAGCTAATGTTGTACCACCCAGAGACCTTACCTAAAGTGCATCCCGATTGCTTGGTTATCCCAATTCCCCTGTACTAAGAATCCCTTAGATGATTGGCATCACTCCCATGTGTAACTGGTAGATATTGGTATCCAGATTTGCAAAGCTAGGGCTATAAAACTTACCCTGAAGCATGGCCAGGGTTTTGCATATTTTTCCAGAGGTGATTGGTGACTGAGCTGCCTGGATGGGCTTCCCCTGATGAGTGGGGCACAGTAGCAACCGCTGTTGGGCTACCTCTCTGAACTCTAAAATAGTAAAAGGGAGAGTGAGAAGAGCAAGCTAAATCAGAGCCTATTAGCTAAAGCTGAGATTCAGATGTCAGGTTGAATAAGTTCCAAAGTCACAGGACAGACAGGGCTGAGGTGGCATTGGAGAACTGAGACCTCAGACTTGGGCAGAAATGTTTAAGGAACAAGTGAGGAAACTTCTAATGTGTCTCTAGGTTGTACCTTCCTCGGGTAGATGGAGACTTTATGGTGCATTAAGTATTAGTTTGTCATAAAGAGCCAGAATTAAGGAAGTACAGTATCCCCTTTGCTTCGTTTTCCTCTTCCTGCCATGTAAATTTTAGTGAATGTTGATGTTGCCCAGAGCCCTGTCTTTAGTTTTCTTTGCTTCTCACTCTAAACATTTGTGGGAGAGAAGAGAAGGGACGGGAAGCTGGTATTTCTGGGGGTAGATTTAAGGAACTGGAGCTAGTAGGTGGGGTAGGGTGACACTGAGATGAGGCAACCATAGCAAGTTGAGAACTGGAAAGGATGCCGAGGTTGGTGAACAGAGAAGGGATCACCAGTTGGATGTCAATACCGAGGGGTCAAAAGCCGATAAAGAGTGAGCTGGTGAAAAAGAAGAGGAAAAGCAAGCAGGAGTATGGTCGTGGCTGATCACGACGGGCTTTCATGTTGCTGCTCTGTGATGTTGGCGGTAGGAGACACACTGTCTGCGTTTGAAAGGCCCAACACGGGACTGACTGCTGTCTCTACCTTTTGGCCCCTCATCCACCCATGGATAAAATGGAAGATGTGTTAGTGACAGGAATTCCATCTTAGTCCCTGGCCCTTGGGACCAGGTGGCAGGGTAAGGGATAGCAAGAGGTCTTAGCTGTCTAGAAGGACACAGCAAGTGGGTTGTTTGAGTCCTTTGGTTTGTTTTTTAAAGTTTCTTTTTGTTTTGTAAGGCAAATGGACTGTATGTGTTGGTAGGAGAGCCAGGTATTTCTCATCTTTACATAGAGTATGTACAGTACGCTGCAAATTACAGGGGGGTTGTATTTCCTCCAGTTTTGGGCTGGCTTCTAAGATGACACTGGTGTTTGGAAGTGTACAGAAATAGTGGTGTAAGAGTGACAGTTGCTCTGAGAATGGTCACCTGGGTTGCCATGTGCGGGGAGTTTCTGCAAATTCTGCTGGCTCAGTAGGAGGACCAGTACTGTTGTCTTCATGGTGTGTAGTATTTGGAGGAATCCCCTGAAAACTGATTCATTTTCTGTTTGGCCATTGGACCAATGGGCCTGCCCTGGAGAGCTCTGAGCATTGTTCTCCAAAGCAGGAATCAAAGTGGGGAATCATTGATGAAGTTTAAGGAACTGAGTAGCCTGTAGATGTGAAGGACTTGTGTGTGTGTGTGTGTGTGTGTGTGTGTGTGTGTGTGTGTGTGTGTGTGAAGTTGGTGGTGTTGGTACATTGAGATGGAGGCAGCCATTTGTGCAGTAAAGTTGATTTTGAGGGTTTCTCAGGGCTCTTCATGGGGCAGAAATGACTGCAGTTGTCTTCAGGCTTCTTGGGACTTCTGTTGCCTGAACTCAGGGTGAAAGGGAAAACAGATGTGGATTTCTGCTAGTCTTAAATTTCAGAATAGTGGTGAGGGCCAAAATAATGGTAAAGTGTTTGTTTATTTTATTAAAAAATTTTTAATGTTTATTTTTGAGAGAGAGAGGGAGAAAGAGAGGAGAGGACAAGCAGGGGAGGGGCAGATAGAGGGAGACACAGAAATTGAAGCAGGCTCCAGGCTCTCAGCTGTCAGCACAAGTCTAATGCAGGGCTCGAACTCATGAACCACAAGATCATGACCTGAACCAAAGTCAGATGCTCAACTGGCTGAGCCATCCAGGTACCCCAGAATGGTAAAGCTTTTGAATCTAGTGATCCAGTGAAATGATTTTCAGAAAATTCTCAAGAGCAGAAAAATAAAATTATTCAGACATCTGTCTTTTCTTCCTCCTCTTGAAATTCCCCCTCTTGAAAGGCAAAGTGATCAAAATCTGAGAAAGGTAGTAAACTCTCTCTGGACATGATAGAAATAGTCTAAGAGTTATAATGATTGGTGACAGAGATTTGTCTTCTATTTTATCTCCTCTGGTCTGGCTAGTTTTAGCTGAAGTATTCTAAGATCTGTTTATTGGTTTGTTTTTTATTTTTAAATTTTTATTTATTAAGAGATTTTATTTGTAAGTAATCTGTACACCCAACGTGAGGTTCAAACTCAACCCCGAGATCCAGAGTTGCATTCTCCTCGACTGAGCTGGCCAGGCACCCCTTGGTTTGTTTTTTAAATCAATGATTCATTAAAAGCTTATTCTAGGTAAGGGTGCTAATATCCATTTCTAAAATAACACTTTCTCTTTTTAAGATTACAGAAATGATAACTATTGTGCAGACATATTCAGCCTTGAATAATTCCACCATAGAGGGAATAGATATTATGGCAATAAAATTCAAAAATATATATCAAGGCGTTAAGAAAAAACAATATGACATTCTGGATCCAAGAAGGACTGAATTTGATACAGATTTCTTAGAGTTCATGACAAAAATCAATAGTTTGGAGGTAAGTGACTATACATACTTTTACTTTAGTAAAGCTGAAATGTAATCAATAGAACTGGAATTCACATATCTACTATAAACGTTACTCTTGTATAATCGATCAGAACAATTTGCCAGTATGAATAATTTTTTAACTAGTCCACAAAATATTTTTCATCTTCTTTTAAATAAAAAAATGAGCATATTCAGTAAAAGATATCAATGAGTAACCAGAAGCCCAAAGGGCTATTGTAGCTGGGGTTCATTTCTAGTTCGCATTAGAATTTGTATTCAATTATTATTGCTGTGCGGAGGAGGAGCCCATGTCAATTTTCCGGTCTAAGGGAAAGTGTGCCATCCTTCTTATTTGTTTTAAATGTGAAAGATTTGAGGACAGATTAGAAAGATTGATTGCTCTCCCCTTGGACTTGCACTTTATGGGTACATTCTCTCTGCAACTTAGAGGACAGCTCTAAAGAAAACCTCATCCTGTTTGTCATAGCTTATGGGGTAGCAGAAGGATGAAGGGTACTTAAGAAAAATATGTCTGGTGAGACTGCAACATATTTCTCTCCCATCTTTTGGGCTTACATGACCTCAGTACTCTCTTAATCATTAAGTACTGTAAACCTAGGTTTAGCCCCAGGGAATGGTTTCTGCTTTGCTGCAGAATGTCCTGGAGATACAGAGAGGGACAAGAATCTGAATCTGAAACTCTTGCTATGATGGTGAAGAAAATTATATATATTTTCCTCATTTGCTTTTTAAAGATTCTTTAATAACTATATTAAGGTAATCTGGGCAATATAAATAAGAATGATCCTAAAATTTTAACAACATCCTTTCTTTTTGACAGATTTCCTTTCAGTTTTTGAAAGTCAGAATGTTTGAAACTAAGATATATTTTAGTTATTACTTATACTGTTTGGCTAGTTGGGCTTGGTGGAGTTTGCTCCAAAAATGCCTTAGGAGTTATATTTTTATAGCAATAGGAATTTGTGTGTTTTGAAAAAACATATTGCTTATTTTTATGATTTATTTATTTTTATTATTGTTGTTTTTCATCTATGATAAGTGTACTCTTTAATCCTCATTACATATTTCCCCGATCCTCTCACTCACCTCCCCTCTGGTAACCATCAGTTTGTTTTCTATAGTTAAGAGTCTGTTTCTTGGTTTGTCTCTGTTTTTTTTTTTTCCTTTCCTTGTTTGTTATGTTTCTTAAATTCCACATGTTAGTGGAATCATATGGTGTTTGTCTTTCTCTGGCAGACTTATTTTGCTCAGCATTATGCTCTCTAACTCCATTCATGTTGTTGCAAATGGCGAGATTTCACTATTTTTATGGCTGAAAAATGTTCCATTGTGTATGTACCACACCTTCTTTATCCATTCATCTATTGATGGCCACTTGGGCTGCTTCCATAGTTCAGCTACTGTAAATAATGCTGTAATACACATATCTTTTTGGGTTAGTGTTTTTGTATTTTGGGGGGGTAAATACCAGTAGTTTGATTACTGGATCATAGGGTAGTTCTATTTTTAATTTTTTAAGGAAGCTGCATACATTTTTTACAATGGCTCCACCAATTTACGTTCAGCAACAGTGCAAGAGGGTTCTCATGTCTTCACATTCTGGCCAACTCTTGTTTCTTGTGTTTTGAATTTGGCCCTTCTGACGGGTGTGAGGTGATAGCTCATTGTGATTTTGATTTGCATTTCCCTGATGATGAGTGATGTTGAGTATCTTTTCATGTGTCTGTTGGCCATCTAGATATTTTCTTTGGAGAAATGCCCATTTTTAAACTGGATTATTTGTTTTTGGATCAGTTCTTCATATATTTCGGATACTAACCTTTTATTGGATATGTCATTTGCAAATATCTTTTCCCATTCAATAGGTTGCCTTTTAGTTTTGTTCATTGTTCCCTTTGCTGGGCAGAAGTGTTTTAGTTTGATGTAGTCCCAATAGTTTACTTTTGTTTTTATTTCCCTTGCCTCAGGAGACATATCTAGAAAAATATTACTACAGCCAATGTTAGAGATATTATTGCCTGTGCTCTCTTCAAGGACTTTTATGGTTTCAGGTCTCACATTTAGGCCTTTAATCCATTTTGAGTTTATTTTTGTGTATTGGGAAAGGAAGTGGCCCAGTTTCATCCTACACGTTGCTGTCCAGTTTTCTCAACACCATTTGTTGAAGAGACTGTCATTTTCCCATTGTATATTCATTCTCCCTTTGTCAAAGATTAATTGACCTTATACTTGTGGGTTTATTTCTGGGTTTTCTGTTCTATTCCATTGTTCCACTATCTCTTTTGATGCCAGTACAATACTATTTTAATTACTACCTCTTTGTAATATAACTTGAAATCTGGAATTGTGATACCTCCAGTTTTTTTCCTTTTCAAAGATTGCTTTGCCTATTCAGGGTTTTTTTGGTTCCATACAAACTTTAAGGTTTGTTCTAGCTCTGTGAAAAATGCTCTTGGTCTTTTGATAGGGTTGATTTAAATTTGTAGATTGCTTTGGGTAGTATAGACATTTTAACAATATTTCTTCTTCTAATCCTTGAGCATGGAATGTCTTTCCATTTCTCTGTGTAGTCTTCAATTTCTTTCATCAGTGTTTTATAATTTTCAGAGTACAGGTCTTTCACTTCTTTGGCTAAATTTATTCCTAGATATTTTATTGGTTTTGGTACAGTTGTAAATAGGATTGTTTTCTTAATTTCACTGTCTGCTGCTTCATTATTGGTATAAAGGAATGCAACAAATTTCTGTGCGTTGATTTTGTGTCTTGCAACTTTACTGAATTTACTTATCAGTTCTAGTAGTGTGTGTGTGTGTGTGTGTGTGGTCTTTAAGGTTTTCTATATATAGTATCATGTCATCTGCAAATAGTGAGAATTTTACTTCTCCCTTAGCAAATTGAATGCTTTTTATTTCTTTATGTCATCTAATTGCTGTGGCAAAGACTTTCAGTTCAATGTTGAATTAAAGTGGTGAGAGTGGACTTGTTCCTGACCTTAGGGGTAAAGCTGTCAGTTTTTCACCATTGAGTATGATGTGGTCTGTGTGTTTTTCATATAAGGCCTCAATTATGTTGACATATGTTCCCTCTAGGCCTACTTTGCAGAGGTTGTTTTTTTTTTTTTTAATCGTAAATGGATGTTGTACTTTGTTAAATGCTTTTTCTGCATCTATCGAAATGTCATATGGTTTTTATCATTTTTCTTATTGATGTGATGCATCATGTCGATTGTTTTGCAAGTATTAAACCATGCTTGCATCCATGAAATCGATCCTACTTGATTGTGGTGAATGATTTTTTAAATATAGCATTGGATTCGGTTTGCTAATATTTTGTTGAGGATTTTACATCTATATTCATGAGAGATTTGGCTTGTAGTTCTCTCTTTGTGTGTGTGTGTGTGTGTGTGTGTGTGTGGTATCTTTATCTGGTTTTGGTATCAGGGTGTTACTGGCCTCTAGAAGGAATTGGAAGTTTTTCTTCCATTTGTATTTTTTGGAAAAGTTTGAGAAGAATAAGTATTAACCCTTCTTTAAATGTTTGGTAGAATTAATCTGTGAAGCTGTCTGATCCTGGGCATTTCTTTGTTGGGAGATTTTTGATTATTGATTGAATTTCATTGCTGGTAATTGGTCTGTTCATATTTTCTTTCTCTTGCTACTTTAGTTTGGGTAGGTTATATGTTTCTAGGAATTTATCCATTTCTTCTGAGTTGTCCAATTTGTTGGCATATAGGTTTTCATAATATTCTGTAATAATTGTTTATATTTCTCTGGTTTTGGTTGTTATCTCTCCTCTTTCATTAGTAATTTTTTTATTTGAATCTTCTCTCTCTCTTTTTTAATTAGTCTTGATAGAGGTTTATCAATTTTGTTGATATTTTCAAAGAATCAGCTCCTGGTTTCATTGATCTCTTCGATTGTTTTTAGTTTATATATCATTTATTTCTGCTCTAATCTATATTATTTCCTTCCTTTTTCTGGGTTCGAGTTTTGTTTATTCTTCTTTATCTAGCTCCTTTCACTGCAAGGTTAGGTTGTTTATTTGAGATTTTTCTTGCTCCTTTAGGTAGACCTCTGTTGCTAGAAACTCCCCTGTTAGAACTAATTTTGGTGTATCTTATATTTTTATGATTTATTAATAAAGACTATAAATCATAAAAGCTTTCCTGTGGTCTTAGATACAAATTTTAGCTCTCAGTAAATTTAGAGGTCATCTTAAATTTTTAATATTTTGGGGGCTCAGTCAGTTGAACGTCTGACTTCGGCTCAGGTCATGATCTCACATTTTTTGGGTTCAAGCCCTGTATCAGATTCTGTGCTGACAGCTCAGAGCCTAGAGCTTGCTTTGGATTCTGTGTCTCTCTCTCTGCCCATCCCCTGCTCACATTGTGTGTGTGTGCTTGTGTGTATGTGTGTGTCTCAAAAAAAAAAGTTTAAACTTTAAAAAATATTTTCAAAAATGTGTCAGTGTGAAATTTTTATTCCTTTCCTAAATTCTGATTAATATACATGGCCTATATTAGTAGACCATAACATTTTATAAGTGAGAGTAATTTGCAAAGGGTACTTCAGTTCCATCATTTAAGTACCAGGAGTTAGGAGTTCATTGCTAGGGATGGTGGGAATCTTGGAAAAGTACTTTATTCTTCTTGTTCTTCCTTAATGTCACAAAGAGGATTCTGAGAACAGTAGGGCTGGGAAATGACACTTGTTGACCTTGTGGGTCTATATGTCATTACATTGCTCTCCCAATATGCTTGGAAATTTAAATGTCCCAAGAAATATGCTTGGTAAGGGACATTCACTTCTTTTATAAATCTCTAGGTCAGTCATATCCCACAAATAATGATCAGCAAATGGAAACCTCATATGTAATTTTAATTTTTTTTAGTATCAGTAATAGTTAATAGTTAAATAATAGTTAAAAGAAGCAAGTGAAATTAATTTTAGTAATACGCTTTTCCCAACCCAATGTAGTTCACAATATTAGCATTTTAACATGTCACCAAGATAAAAACCATTGAGGGGCACCTGGGTGACTTGATCAGTTGAATATCTGATTTCAGCTTAGGTCATGATCTCATGGTTCAAGAGTTCTAGCCCCACATCGGCCTCACTGCTGTCAGCACAGACCCCACTTTGGATCCTCTGTCCTTCCCCCTGCCATTCCCTCGCTTGTGCTCTCTCTCTCAAAAATGATAAAAAAAATATATTTAAAAATGATTTAAAAAATTTAAGATAAAAATCATTGAGATATTTTACATTCTTTTTTGTGTGTATGTGTGTTAAGTCTTTGAAATCTAGTGTGTATTTTACTCAGAGCATATCTCACTTCAACGTAGTGACATTTCAAGTGCTTAGTAACCACATGTGGCCTCCATACTGGACAGTGCAGTTCTAGATGCTTAGATGGCAGGTATGTTTAAGGCAATTTTGATTCTATAGGAAAATCATTAATTGTTGTTAAACAAAAATAATCTCTCCCTAATGCCCTCAAATCAGTTGAATATTAATATTTTCTTTTAGATACAAATACAGGCATTTATGAACAGTACTTTTGGAAAAATCTTATCTTCTCAGCAGGCCCTTCAACTTCTTCAAAGGTATTTATAATGCATTAATCAATAAAGTTTCTAGGTGAGATAACTTTATATTTTAAAATACAATTTCAAAGAAGATATTTTTGGAAACCTCTCCTCTGTAAACTTTAAGACTTATAAACACTAATCTTTCAATTACCATTAAATAGACTGGTAAAAATTTGAAATATAGTATGATATTTCTCATTGCATGTTTTGAAGCAGAAAGTCTTCCAATAAGAAAATGAAATTATTTCACATGATTTTTCCTCCAGCTATGTAATATATTTGAAGTTAAATTCATAGATGTTATTGGAAAGGGAACAAATAATATTTAATTCTGCATACTGCAAGGATTCCTAAGAGTGAAATTATCTAAGAGTAGTAGATCCTCAAACTTCTCATTTTCCCTCCAGAGTGTTCCTGCTGCTTCCTTTTCCTCTATTCCTGACAGTGGTGTTCTCCTAAAGGACAGGGCAGCCTGGACTAGAAGCCATTTTCTTTGAGCTCAGGGAAGACTCATGGCCCATGTTAGGGATCCTTTGGGAATGTTCCTCTGAAAGCCAGTGCATCTGATGTGGGCCTAGCTTTGCTATATAGCTCCACATCTCTATAATGTTGGATTATACCAGTGAGATCTTACCTCGTGAGACTACTGAAAGAGTCAAAACAGACATAAAATGATTTTGACAAATGATAGTGCTGTACAGATAGATGGCAGCACCATTGTCTATTTGATTTCTCTGTCTCTGTATGTTTCTGTCTGTTTCTCTTTTTACCCATAGTACACTGGTGTGAATTCACTCTATTATCAGGCCATTACTATCCTAGTACTTCCTGTGCATCACTTAGAGTGTTTGTCAAATGAGTGAATGAATGGGTCTTTAGGATGGCACCAATTCTTAAGTATGTTTCTCATTGATTTTTAATTATTCACCCTCAATTTACTTTCAGATTTCAGAAGCTGAACATCCCATGTCTTCAGTTAGAAATACACCATACCATTGAGCATATTCTCCAGTATTATGTGGCTGAACTTGAAGCTACTAAGAAGGCAAGGGTCATGTTTATGAAGAGAGTGGTACTTTAGTACAAAAAGAGAAGTATTCAAAGTATTTGCCCTTATTCTCTTGTGCCAAGCTTTTCAAAATGACCCTTTCATTGCTAAGTACCTCTGATGTGCCTGTCTATATGTGGGAAGGTATTGACACTATATGTCACTGGACAGCCATATTTATATCCCTATGCTCTTAAGAACAGGTTTTTTTTGTTTGGGTTTGGTTTTTGGTGTTTTTTGTAACAGCATTATTGTGTGTATAGGAAAACCCATTTAAGTTAATATTTTTGTGTATAGAAATATGGGCCCTGGAGAATATTGTGACAGATATAATGTAGCTTATTGCTCCTTTATTTGAATATCTCCTTAAAATTTGGGATAAAATACAGAAGAAATATACATGTAATGGGAAATAAGGGTTTAGAGAGAATTAAATGTCATATATTGAAAACATCATAGTTTCTGAGCCATGGATGATCTCCGAAGTGCATTTACATATTTATTGACTAGCTCCTATACATAAAACATGTGAATGCAAATATAGTGAATATCTTTTGCCTCTTCCATTGTATTGAATTTTAAACATCAATACTGTGTCTTTAATTCCAGCTTTATCATTCTCAGAAAGATGACCCCCCTCTTGCTCGAAACATGCCCCCTATAGCAGGAAAAATACTTTGGGTGAGGCAGCTCTATCGCCGGATAAGTGAGCCCATCAACTATTTCTTCGTAAGCCAATAATTACATTTATAGCATGAGAATTACGGTAGTTTTAATATAAGACATATATTTTATCCTATAATGTTTGTGTCCAATAAAGTAGTGAGAGCTAATTCTTTCACTGGCAAAAAAAAATTAGTTTATAAATATGCTTGAGGGTGACTAAGCCCATTCCTTCATGTTGGGTAGATAAGCCCAATTATAGTTAATATCTAAGGAGGAGAATCTTATAACTTCATGACTTTCAGTAATATAGGATACTTTATCAAGGTTTTTAAAGAGTCATTGTTTTGAAAATAATAAAATAGAGGCATAATCCTGAAGCTTATTCCTATGTGTGGACAGATAGGTCATTGACATGTATTAGTGAAAGTGAAGACACTCTTAGAGAGTATATTTCTTTAAAAAATGTTTTTTAATGTTTGTCTATTTTTGAGGGGGAGAGAGAGAGAGAGAACAAGCAGGGGAGGGACAGAGAGAGAAAGAAGGACACACAGATTTCGAAGCAGGCTCCAGGGTCTAAGCTGTCAGCACAAAGCCTGATGTGGGGCTCGAACTCATGAAGTGCATAATCATGACCTGAGCCAAAGTCAGATGCTTAACCAACTGAGCCACCCAGGTGCTACAGAGAATATATGCCTGCATAAGAATTGAGATCTAGAACACAGTATAATGGAGTACATACATTCTCTGTGTCCTTAAGATTATTAGATTTCTGAAAAATCCCAGGATACTCTTGGGCCCTATTGTCATTCTGAAATTGCCAGTTTGTCTTGTCTTTGTTTTTTGTCTGATTTGGTTTGGTTTTGTAAGGAGACAGGGTAACAAAGAAGAGTTGGCTTGCTTAGGGTGGCATCTTGTGCCTAAATACAGAACAAAATAAATACCAAAAATAGTCTTGTGAGTAATTTTAGTATTTAAGCATTCTTGAATATTAAGTTTTTGTTGTTTCTGTTTGGCTGCTATCATTTATTTTACTGTTCTCACTATTTGTAAAAGATTAAAACCCTGGCCTTAGAAAAGAGGCCAGGACGGGGACTCCATTGCTGATTGACTCTGCAGTGAGATTGCTGTGTTTTTGACATCTGTGAGTCAAAACATAAAGCTTTCAGTCTTCACATAAAAAATTGGTTTTTGTCCTTTGATATACAGTTACTTTTTTTTTGAATACTGGAATTTGGGGATTTTCCCTGATATTCATTCACAGCTCAAGGAAAATCAGTCTACTGTATCTTGTTCAAAAAAGTGGGGAGGGAATAGAGAATTGAAAGCAGAGACTCTCTGGCTGGCTGTAAGGCTAGAGACCTCTCTTTCTTCCTAAGTCCTTTATTTCCTTTTCCAATTTTCCCTTTCCATTGGTAATGTTTCTCTACTTCCATCTACTTCCATACTTTGTATGGCTTTCCTCCCCTGTTTTACTCTGAGGCAAAATCCAAGTTGCTAGCATAATTATTTGATGACATTTTAAGTACCAACAACTTTATGATTTGAATACAGAAACAATCAGTCTTTTAATTATAAATGTTTTTTCCCTTAAAAAAACAGAAACACTCAGAAATTTTGTCAAGTACAGAAGGTAAAGCTGTCATTCGTCAGTATAACAAAATTTCCTATGTTCTGGTGGAATTCGAGGTGGTCTATCACACAGCCTGGGTCAGAGAGATCTCGCAGTTACAGTATGGTGTGTATAAGATCATGCGGTGACACTAAGGAGGGGGTGTGAGATTTTGAATGAATTCATGGTTCTGGAAAATTTTTACAGCCGTTTTGTGGAACATTATGATAATGTTATACATTACAACGATCCTAATATGACCCCCAAATTTAGCTTTGGGGATGATATAGTTATGTCTTTTTAAATACAGTTATTTCTGGGGCGCCTGGGTGGCTTAGTTGGTTAAGCGTCCGACTTTCGCTTAGGTCATGATCTCGTGGTTTGTGGGTTCGAGCCCCGCATCGGGCTCTGTGCTGGCTGCCAGCTCAGAGCCTGGAGCCTATTTCAGAGTCTGTGTCTCCCTCTCTCTCTGGCCCTCCCCTGTTCACGCTGTCTCTCTCTCTCTCTCCTAGAAATAAATAAAAAAAAATATTAAAAAAAATAAATACAGTTATTTCTTACAGTTATTAAATAATATTCTGATTTTATAAGCAACAGTTGCCATCACCTTAAAGTTGATATACTTAGATTGTGACTTCCCACTAAGAAACAGTATTTAAAAGTAAATTTGGAGACTATTCAAAGATAGCTATCCATAGATTCAGGGAAGTTTTCATTTTCCATTTTATCATGTTATACATTCAAATCTCAGTCTCAATCAGGGGAGAAAGAATTGTACTTTGCTTTTTTTCTTCCTTCCTTCCTCCCTTCCTTCCTTCCTTCTCCTTTCCTCCCTCACTTCTTTTCTTTCTTTTTCTATAACAGAATTTAACTTCACTTTGAGCTCCAGTAGATTCACAGTACTAGGGCTCTGTCTAGGTACCTCTGAGAGGTGCCGAGGCATCCGGCAGAGTTCACTTTGGGGCAGGGGAGGGCTGATTTAAGCCATCATCTATCCATGCTGGCATCATCTGGGGTGTTGTTACTCTGTGGGCTAATTGTCGGTCAGTTCAGTTTCCTGCTTTGTCCCATCTTAACCTTAAGCTTTATCCATAACCTTGATGGAACCTTGACTATAGTCTCTGATGGAAAGGTCTCTCCTTCCCATACCAGGATCCCCACTCCAGCAGGATCCAGAATTGCAAGCACAGGAAGCACAAATCCTGCAGTTGGGTCACTGGAAGTGATGGTTCGAGGAGCCACTCTCTTCTGCCTCTTGGTTCCTGACCCATATATTTTAGCTGTTGAAAACACATCACCGTTAAAAGCTTTTGATTCATTCATGCCTGCATCCCGGAGGACGGGGCCCCAACCCTGTAGGCTGTCTTCCCCACATGGCACCTTAGTTTAGCTTTTAATAAGCCACTCATAGCAGGCCAACTGTTTCTGGGTAATGAGTATGGTAGGACCCTATGGGTCCTAAAGAGAGTCAGCTAAGGAGCAATACTCTCAAAGGGGCATTAAGAGAAACTTAAAATTCACATTCTGGAAAAGGGCAGAAGAGAACTGTTAACTGAAGAATGGAGCATGTACTATTTTGCTTCTACAATACCATACCATACCCATTTCTACTTTTCTTTTTCCTGATGGTTTTCCCTCTTATTGGCACATGTTCAAAAACAAGTTCACCACTTACTTGTTCCATAAAGCTCCTCCCTGTTCTCCCTGTTCTTCCTCCTCCAGAGTCCTCTATATGCTTTATCTGCTGCTCTTTCTCATGACGCTTATTGCTTTATGATTCTGTCTTACCTCCCCTACACATTCCAAGGATGCTCTCTATGTCTCTTTCATCTTTGTGTCCTTTAAATAACAGTGATGGTAAATAAATAAATAAATAAATAACAGTGATAGCTGATACCTATATTGTCCTTACCATGTTCCAGTCTTCGTCAAAGCACCTTCTAAGCCTCATGGTGACCCCATGAGGAACTATAATTATCCTTGTTTTATAGAAGAGGAAACTGAGGTACTGAGAGATTAAGTCCCTTGCACAAGATCATCACACAGCTAGGAAATGACAAAGCTGGGATTTAAATCTGCCTTTTCCTAGTGGAAATGAATTGCTCTCCAAGGCTTCTCGTTATATTGATGTGGCTATATTTAACAATATAGGAACTCGGAATAATAATTGGGGACCTGGTGTTGGCCTCTTTTAGATGGTTGCTCTATAAAGTTTAATGAAATGTCACTCAGTCCGGAGCTGACTTCCTGGCTGTCATTATTCTTAGTGGTCTTGCTGACCATTTTGTCCTTTCAAGAAAGCTCAGTACAGCCTTAAGGAAGATAGATTTCATTAGATGAACGTTCCAAGGTTATTTTGGAATTTACTTGGGAGGATCAATGATTTCAGACCCTATTTATTTTTTATTTTTTTCACTTTGAAATCAACTTTAATTTGCATTTAGAGCCAACTTTCATACATCTCATGCTTTTTTTTTCCCTTTTCTAAAAAAATAGTTTATTGTCAAGTTGGTTTCCATATAACACCCAGTGCTCATCCCCACAAGTGCCTGTCAACCCCCTTCCCTTCCCACTCCACCACCCTCAGCCCTCAGTTTGTTCTCTGCATTCAAGAGTCCCTCATGGTTTGCCTCCCTCCCTCTCCCCCACTATTTCCCCCCTCTTTCTCCCCCATGGTCCTCTGTTAAGTTCCTCCTAATCCTCCTATATGTGCAAACATATGGTATCTGTCCTTCGTTGCCTGACTTATTTCTCTCAGCATAACACCCTCAAGTTCCATCCATGTTGCTACACATGGCCAGATTTCATTCTTTCTCATTTCAGGCCCAATTTAAAAAAGATTCCACAAGTTAGGTAAAATTTTTAGTTGAAATCCTTATGCAACCAGCAGCCTTAAGAACCATCTTCAGACTAATTGGTGAATAAAAGTCAACTAACTTCAAGGGGACATACAGACTATTTTATTTTACTAGAAATTCAATGCACTCACATTCTATGAAATCATGTGAGGCTTGGAAGATATATAGGAAATTCTCATGGTAGTAGTGTTTGTTAATATAAGGTATAATTTAAGCTAGCACATACTCATCTTGAAGTGTACTATTATTATGCCTCTAGAAATAATTCATGTTAGGATAACATATAAGCTATGGCTACTCACCACTAACTGGGATTATATAATTCAATTCATAATAAAAAGCATACCTGAAAATTCCTATGTATATGAAGGATATTCAGGCAGTAGTTTAGGTGTAGCCTAAAATAAATCTTCCTCGACATCCTAGAAGTTTACAGTGCCATGGTGTTTAATAAATATTAATTACTGATATTGAGCTTAGTTACCAGAAATTCAAGATGGAGGCTTAATTCAGATAAACCTCTTTAAAGAAGCAGTTTGGGGTTGCGGGAAAGAGTTTGTCATATGAGGTGTGTCATATTTTCCAGTTTTCTTGCTGGAGTTAAATCACCATTAAAATAAACTATATTGCATTATAGCTGCCTTAGACCCATTCACAAAAGTATTGCAGTTCATAGCATGAAGGCTATCTGTTCTTTGTCCATTTTTATCTCTCTGGATCTGATTGTATGGCTTTGCAGACACTCTGCATTTGTTTATCTGTTTTGAGCACTGACCGCATGTTAGATGCTATGCCTTAGCACCTACGATATCCAAAACTATTTATTGTTCTGTTAAGAAGTCAGTACCCAGTAGAGAGGACAGGCATGTAAACATGGCTGGAAGCAGAAAAGAAATCCAGAAAAACTAATGCCAATAATCATTTATTTGTAGCTCTACAAGCCACACTTTTTGTGAGACACCCAGAGACAGGGAAGTTGCTGGTTAATTTCGATCCCAAAATTTTGGAGGTTGTTCGGGAAACTAAGTGCATGATAAAAATGAAGCTGGATGTACCAGAACAGGCAAAGAGATTGCTAAAAATGGAGAGTAAATTGAAAGCAGATAAATTGCATTTGCAGGTAAGATAGATTATATTTTTAAATTATTTTTGAGGGAGTTTTTTGCTTTGGTAAAAGAAAAATATATCATTCGAGTTGTGCTGATGTGCTATTGAGGGGAAATTTGTTACTATGTTGATTCTTCATTTTTTTCAGTCTTATTGAGGTGCAGTTGACAAAATTGTAAGATATTTAAAGTGTGCATCACTATGATCTGATATACATATACAATGTGAAAGTATCCCTGTCATCTATTTAACGCATTCATTACCTCATATATATATGTGCATATATATTATATATGTTTGTTTCTTTTCAGTGAGAATGTTTAAGTTCTACTCTTTTAGTAAAATTCGATTATATGATATAGTGTTATCAGTTACAGCCACCATGTTATTCATCAGAGCCTCAGTCCTTATTCATCTTGTAGCTAAATGATTGTACCCTTTTACCAAACTCTTCCTATTCCCTCACCACCTCCAGCTCCTGGCAACCACTTTTCTGCTGTTTTTATAAGTTCAGGTTTTTAATTTTTTTAAATTAAAAACATTTTTTAATGTTTATTATTGAAAGAGAGAGAGAGACAGAGACAGAGTGTGAGCAGTGGAAGGGCAGAGAGAGAGGGAGGCACAGAATCCAAAGCAGGCTCCAGGCTCTGTCAGAGCAGAGCCTGATGCGGGGCTTGAACCCACGAACTGTGAGATCATGACCTGAGCTGAAGTCAGACACTTAACTGACTGAGCCACCCAGCCTTCCCCAAATTCAGCTTTTTTTAGATTCCACATATAAGTGGCATCAAACAGTATTGGTCTTTCTCTGTCTGCTTATTTCACTTAACATAATGCCTTCAAGGTTTATCCATATTGTTACAAGTAGCAGGATGTCTTTCTTTCTCATGGCTAAGTTAATAGTCCATTGCATATATATATATATATGCCATATTTCCTTCTTTTTTAAAAAAATTTTAATGTTTTATTTATTTTTGAGAGAGAGAGAGAGAGAGAGAGAGAGAGAGAGAGAGAGAGAGACAGTGTGAGCAGGGGAGGATCAGAGAGAGAATCCGAAATAGGCTCCAGGCTCTGAGCTAGCTGTCAGCACATAGCCCGACGCTATGTCACCCAGGTGCCCCATATACCATATTTTCTTTATACATTCATTTATTGATGGATGTTCCCGTATCTTGGCTATTGTAAATAACATGGGAGTCCAGATATCTCTTTGAGACACTGATGTGGGAATTGCTATATGGTATTTTTATTTTAATTTTTTTGAGGAAACTCCATATTGTTTTTCATAGTGGCTGCACCATTTTTACATCCACACCAACAGTATACACGTGTTCCCTTTTCTCCATATCCTGGCCAGCATTTGTTATCTCTTGGGTTTTTTGTTTGTTTTGACAGGTGTGAGATACCATCTCACTGTGGTTTTGATTTGTATTTCCCAGACAGTTAGTGATATTGACTACCTTTTCATTTATCTGTTGGCCATTTGTGTGTCTTCTTTGGAAAAATGTCTATTCAGTTCCTTTGCACGTGTTTTAACTTGATTGTTGTTTTGTTTTTGTTTTTCTTTTTACTGTTGAGTGTATCTATTTCAGACAGTAACTCTTTGTCGATATATGATTTGTAAATATCTTCTCCCATTCCATAGGCTGCCTTTTCATTTTGTTGATGATTTCCTTTGCTGTGTAGAAGGTTTTCACTTTGATGTAGTCCCACTTGTTTATTTTTGCTTTTGTTGCTTATGCTGTTGGTTAATCCAAAAATCATTGCCAAGATAGCTGTCAAAGAGCTTATCCCCATGTTTTCTTTTTAGAGTTTTACTGTTTCAGGTCTAAAATTTAAGTATTTAATCATTTTGAGTTTATTGCTGTGTGTGTATTATAAGATAGGTGCCCACTTTCATTCTTTAGCATGTGACGGTCTACTTTTCCCAATACTATGTATTGAGGAGACTGTCCTTTCCTCATTGTGTATTTTTGGCTCCTTTGTATATTCTTGCTTCTTTGTAAATTAATTGACCATATGTGCAGGGATTTATTTCTGGGCACCCTATTTTTTTCCTTTGTTTATTCTTTATTTTATTTTAAATTTCAATATAGTTAGCATCCTATGTTACATTCCCTTGTTTCTTGATAGCATTAAAATACTGATGTGCAAACCGAAGACTGGGAACAGAAAAGGCAGAAAGGAGTTGATAACTTTGAAACTATTAAGTAAACACTGAAACAGCTTAATATTATTAATTTGGGGAAGAATTAACTGGAATCCCTTTTTCACATCACCCCCTACAATAAATTTTGAAGTGGTCAAAAATTGATCTTTACGGTTCATCTCTAAAAATATCTAAAAGAAAATATATAAGCCTATTAATTCTGATTGTGCATACATTAATTTTGATTCAAGAAAAACAAGTGTGGCATCAAGCACACATAAGCATGCTTTAATGTGTCAGAAGACAAGGAACAGAAAGGGGCAAAACTTAATGAGAGACATCTTGAAAAGATAGTTATTCATGCTATTTAAAATTGCATAAATAGAGAAAGGTAATTAAATAATAAATATGAAAAATACAACTCTAGAAATCTCCACTGACTTGCTGTTTAATGGAGACACTAAAGTAATTTATAGGTGAGGAAAAGGTATGGTAAATTAATATAAACTTAGGTGAGCAGCCTTAATCTTGGCAAGACTATGAGGAAACAGGTATAATGAAAACTTCCTGGTATGAATCAAAATATGACTTGCTTTAAAATAAATTACAGTAAAACACACCATTTTGACTTTCAACAGGGTCTTCTGCAGTATTATGATGAGTTATGTCTGGAAGTGCCTTCAGTGTTTGTCAATCTGATGGCCCCGAAAATGAAAAAGGTTGGTAATGCCAAAGGTTTTATATTGATTTCCCTGTTGTTTAAAATTAGATTCCCGTTCCACAGATTATGGATTTTAGAACATCTATTCTTGCCTAGATCTGCTATCTTTCTAGTTCAACATTATAGCTCTATTTCTCCTATAGAATGATTTTTTTTCAACAAGTTTTGTTGCTGTTGAAAAACAACTAAATCTAAATAATGAGCACTTTCTAAGAATCCATGATTCTTCATAGACAGCCAAAGGTGATTAAAAAACAAAGTCACCTTTACCAAGTATAATGAAGAGAAATATAATTAAGGAAATATAATCTATAGTATTTCCAGGTAATAAAAAGAACCTTTTAAATAAATGCAAATGCTCTTGTTAATCATGGAAGCTGCTATGTTTTTTTTTCTTTTTCTAGGTGGAAACTGTGTTGAGGCAAGGGCTCACAATATTAACATGGTCATCTTTAACATTAGAAAGCTTCTTTCAAGAAGTTGACTCAGTTTTAGATATGTTCAATCAACTTTTAAAGAAGGTACGATAGATACATTTTTTTAAACTACATACATTAATACTCAGGCTATAAGTAATAATTTGCTTATCTGTGAAAGCCATTTAGGGGTGTGACTTTTAACTAAAAGGACATCTATTGAGTAAAAAAAATAATGCTTTATATTTCTCTAACTGCTCTAAGGCCTTTTCATGTAGGGTTTCCTTGTTGTCTCTCAATTACTTGACTTCAGTATGTTAAAATGGTAGTTCAACTCCACAGTGTAATTTAGAAAATGGGGATAATTGTAGACCATGGAAGATGGCAAAATGGAGAGCTTAAATATTAATACATCTAATGTTAGTTAGATGAGGCATTCACCTAATGGAGATTGTCTATTGATTTCTGACATCTTTTCTCCATAGAACATGCATACCTTCTTAGATATCCTTTTCTCTGATGACAGCAGGGTCAATAGACAAAACTCAGAGGCTTGAGAGTCAGATAAACGTAGGTACTATGATCTGCCTTTTGCTGGCTATGTGTTCCTTCCCAGGTTATTTTACTTAACTGAGCCTTTGTTTCTTTAGCTGTAAAAACTTGGATAGTAATGAATCATGGGCTAGAATAAGAATTTAAAGAGATAATGCATATCATATCATGGCACGTGTTGCTGTTCTATAAAACTTTACTTCCACATCAAGCTTTCTTTGAAAAATGTATTCCTCCAATTTCCACCAGATTATGCTTGGCTCAGGCCCCAAGTTTCTAGATATAGCACTCTAAATTATTTTATAACTCAAGTACATTTTGGATGAAAGAAGAGTTTTCCTCTCCATGTTTTTTCTTCTTGGTAGATCAATGACTTGTGTGAAATGCATATTGATACAGTTCTAAAGGAGATAGCCAAAACGGTGTTAATTTCCCTGCCTGAAAGTGGTGCCACCAAAGTAGAAGATATGTTGACACTCAATGAGGTATGCATTTATGTGTTCTATTTTAATCATAGAAATACTGACTCATATACCTAAAATGTGAATTTATAATCTAAAAGTGGAAATCTCTGTCAGTAGTATATAGACATCGTAGCTTTTGTGGAAAGCCTCAGATTCAAAGACTTATAAGGCTTCAACAACTCAAATCCATGGCCACACCCTAGATAGGATCTTACTAACATCCTCAACCTCATGCTGGGGTTTCCTGGGTTTGTCAGTGGTTTACTGCTCTTCCTCCTCTGTGTTTGCTCCCAGGGCAATATTGACTACCTCTTGGTTTTAACTACCACATCCTTGCCCTTTAAGTCACTCACATAAATCTGGGAGTCATTTGGACTCCTTTCCACATTCTCATTTCCTACCTCCACTCAGTCTTCAGGTTTAGCCAGTTTTTGCCTTTTACTCCGAGTTTGCTTGAGTTAATTCCCTCTTCTTTTCCATACTTACTACTACCCCCTTCTTAGGTCAGATCCTTAAGGCTCATTTTGAGTTTAGTACTTGATGTTATGATCTGACTGGTCTCTCTGTCTCTTTATCTGGTTCCATCATATCCATTCTCCACATTGCCACCAGATCTGATTGTGAAACTCGTGGTCTTAAATCCTTCAATGGCAGTGGCATCTAGTCTCTGTAGGACAAAACCTAACCTTAGTATCACATTATTCTGAAATTATTTGAGTATCTATTTATTCTCCATTGGCTCAAAATCACAAAGACAGGAACCCTACGGCCTAATACATATCACACATAACACAATTTCTCCTAGAAGCACTCACTTTATGTCTTGAACTGGACCCTTTTGTACTTCTTGCCTGCCATGTGCTTCTGCTACACTTACTCTGCTGGTTTGGGTCACCTTGCTAGTGCCTTTTTCAAGACAATGAAAGGTGGCTCTGTCTCATGGGCTCCAATCCAGCCTGTGGGATACAGGGACCTTTACCCCTCTTTCTATGAAAATTTAGCTTCTTTCCTGAACACTTCTTCATGCCTTTAGGTGTTTGGGTAAGCCAGATGGCCTCTTGCCTCAGGACTTAGACATGAGTCAGCCCCTTCATCCCCAAATTCTAGAGTACAGCGGTCAAGGTCTGTGAGTAGTCCTTTTGAAGGATGCTACGCTTATTTCTACCTGATCTCTACCAATGATCTAGCTTCCTTTTTATAATCTCAAGATGGGCAAAGAGCTAATGGTTGCCTCCCCTGCTACCACTTAAGAACTGACTTCTTTGTAATATGTAGGATCTTAAAATATTTGTTCCCAGTATTGGGGCCTTGGCTGTAACAGAGACAACACCAAACAACCCATTTTTACATCCTGTTCTTGGAGCATGCAAGTTTAAAATGACTGTGTCTTCCTGGCTATTCGTTCCTTCTATTATTGTTAAGCTTTTTATCCTTGAAGGTTATTGTGTTTGACATTAATATGGCTATACCAGCTTTGTTTGGTTATTATTTTCCAGATATATCTTTTTCTATTCTATTTTTTTCAACCTTTCTGGGTTCTCCTATTTTAGATTTTCTCCTGGAAAAAATATTTAGCTGAATTTTGTATTTAATCTCCTGTAAAAAAAAATCTATCATTTTTCAAAATTACTGTATAAACTTAATACACTTCCAGTTAGAATTCCTTTACAATTCTTTTTAATAAATTGGATTAAATTATATTATTTTAAAATAATGAATGAGGAACATGTAATAAAAAATGAAAATACTTAAGCCCATTGTAATCAAATTAAAATGGCATTAACAGGATAAAAAGATAATTTAGAGGGACAAAATAAAGAATCTAGGAGGAAAAAAATCACAATACAAAATTAATACATGTTGTAGATAGTATTTTTAGTTCAGTGGGGAAAATGATGGATTATTTAAATGGCACTGGCACGATACACTGTTTCTCAGGAAGAAAATATGATTAGGTACCTGTCTCTCTTGTTAAATTATTGAAGTATAGTTGATATACAATGTTATATTAATGTTTTAGGTGTACAACACAGTGATTTGACAATCCTATACATTACTCTGTGCTCACCATAATAAGCACTGTCACCATAAATTATTACAATATCATTGACTATTATGCTGTACTTTACATCTCTGTGACTGATTTATAACTGGTGGTTATAATTCCCATCACCTATTTTGCCCATCTCTCCAGAAAACAAACCATTTGTTTTCTGTATTTATGAGTCTGTTTCTGTTTTTGTTCTATTTGTTCATTTGATCATTTGTTTTGTTTCCATCCATGTTGTTGTAAATGGCAAGATCTCATTCTTTTTTTATGGAGGGTAATATTCCATTGTTTATATATACCACATCTTCTTTACCCATTCATCTATTGATGGGCACTTGGGTTGCTTCCATGATTTGGCTATTATAAATAATGCTGCAATAAGCATAGGGTGCATGTATCCCTTTAAATTAGTGTTGTATTTTTTGTGTAAATACCCAGTAGTAGTATGATTACTGAATCTATTTTTAACTTTTTGAGGAACCTCCATATTGTTTTCCACGGTAGCTGCACCACTGTTTGCATTTTCACCAATGGTGCAAGAGGGTTCCTTTCTCTCCATATTCTCACCAACACTTGTTTCTTGTGTTTTTGATTTTAGCCACTCTGACAGCTGTGAGGTAATAGCTCATTGTAGTTTTGATTTGTACTTCCCTGATGATCAGTGATGTTGAGCATCTTTTTATGTGTCTCTTGGTCATTTGTATGTCTTTTTGGAAAATGTCTTTTTGATGTTAAGTTTTTCCATTTTTTTTCAGTGGACTCCTTCAGGCTGGCTTCTATATTTTTAATACGACTCTAGTAGTTTTTGAAAGCTTCCTTGCTTTCTGGAACTAGAAGGTACCTTAGGCTCATCTTGTACATTTCCTGCCCCAGATCTGGGATTACCCATTTCTCTAGTCAGCCCTCATTCCTTTCCATGTTACCAGTGGAAAATGGTATACGGAGATCACAATCCTAGGAAATGCACTCATTTTAAACTTTTAGCTCTTCCTTATAGTATTATTTCTATATCTCTAAGTAATATACTTGGGGTACTATTTCTTGAATTAGCAAATTTGCACATTATTTTCTTCCCACTTTAATAAGTGAGCATTATCTCTTTGACCCTATCCTCTCTCTTTCCTCTCTTGTCTTCTCAATATAGTTATAAAATTATTTTTAATTGAACAGTGGTGTTAAGTAGCAACACTTTATTAGGCTTATATAAATAGCAGCCAATGCAGAACTAAGTACTGTACTTACAGTATATCTTTTCTTATACAAACTTTTTTTTTTGTGGGGGTTCTAATTACCCTTATTTTCACATTTTTCTTCAAATACACTATTATATCAGAGTCCAATTTTTCTCCCAAGAGACTTCCTCTCAGAGACCTCTGAATCCCTTTTTCAACCTGAGTTGATTACTGTCCAGGTCAGCTGCAAAATTACTAACCCAAGACTCTTCCCCATCTGCTCTATTTCCTGGATTCCATATTATTCTAGAAGGGAGAGCCTTTCAAATTCTATAATTCTTTTCTCAGCAACTGAAATTTTCCAAAGAAGTTTCCTGTTTCCTGCCCAGGGGCTAGTGGTAGTTTCCTGCCAGTCATTTTCTTCTCGCTCATTCTAGAATCTGAATATATGTATGTACTTCATACCAGGTCTTACTTATAAACAAACACAATTAAAAAGGGGCAGGGAATACCTATATCGATGCCCTTCTTTTTGTTCCACTTACAATAATCATCTTTTGTTGGGATGTACCTTTTAACTGTTGTGACACTGTCACCTGCTCAGTGGGGAAATATTCACACTTACCAGATAGAGTTTACTTCGAAAACACAAACAAAGAATTTTAATATGTATAGAAAGACTAATAGATCACACAAATCAGGGAAATTGGGATAGAACAATCAGATATCACAGCACAACAGAAGAAGTTATTACTATGAGATAAGTGATAAGTCTCCCACCTGCAAGTCAAGATACAAGAGGTGGAATTTTGAAGTGTTTTGCCAATCAATATGCCCCAGTGACTTGGATCAGAGGTATCTAAGGTCTAGTGATATGTGGGCTGCCTTTCCACAAACCTGCCATCAGGTGGGCCATTATAGTGAAGGCGGAGTAAGATTTAAAATGACGGGGCATGTCTGGTAATACTCTGGACAGAATTAACTTTTAGAAACATGCACACATAATGCTAATGTGGGAGTGAGTGGGAGGTTAGTTTGGGCCAACCAGTGGTTTCAGACCATATTTGGGCACCAGAGGTATTTGCAGGCAGGGAAATGGTCCTTGGTTTGGAGCATCTAACCATGGTTGTAGAATTAGATTAAGTTCATTATTAAAAAGCTATCATCCACAGGCTTCAAATCGGATCTTTTGCTCTATAATGCTGAGGCTGGGACTCTGCAAACTGCATTTATCTTTGGCCAGCTGACTCCCATTTAGGCTTTGCCCATCGTGGTGCTGGAAGGAGGGTGGAGGAGAAGGAAGGGACTTGCTCTTTGCTGTTTTTCTTCCTGTTCCCAATACAGTCAGACAACCTATCTTGACTGGCAGTGGCAATCCTAGGTTCTAGCTTTTTCCAGCTCTTCCAGGTCCAGCTTCTTGTGCTTCTCAGATGTACCAACACCATTAGGTCCTGCTCTGAGCTCCTGAGGCAGTAGCACCAGCTGGGCAGCTCCCTCACTTCCCAGCTCCAGCTCTAAATCCCTTAGCCTCTTGCCTTCACTCTCACACTCCCCAGGTACGGAAGCTGCTTCTTGCAGTAACTCTCCGTGTGACCTCTGCATCTCCTTTCACCTTTTTTTTTTTTTTTTTTTTTGGTCCTTTAACAGTTGTTTTACCAATTGTCTGTATTAAATCCTCTCATTCTGTTGGTTAAAATAGCTGGTGTGGCATCAATTTTCCTGACTGAACCCTGCCTGACATATCTGATTCTCGATAGGTATACAAATGGAATAAAAAATCAGGGAAATATGATTCAAGTTATGATAGGAAAAGTGGTAAATACACTGAAGGGTATTAAAAGTCATTTCAACAAAATCAACTTGGCTCCATGGAGACAGAAAGTAGATTAGTGGCTGCCAGGTCTGTGGAGATGGGTGATGAGGAGAGACTGCTAATAGGTTGTGGGAGTTCTTTGCGGGGTTGGGGGAGATGAAAATGATCTGGAATTAGATAGCAGCAATGGTTGTGCAGCTCTGTGACTATACCAAAAACCAATGAATTATACACTCTACAAGGGTACTTTTGTGCTATTACATTATGAATTGTATCTCAAGTTAAAAAGAAAAAAGAGAAAGAAAATCATTTTGACTGTCTTCCAGTCTGTCCCTGGACTGCCCCTCAGTCTTTCAGTCTGTTCTTCACTGAGTTCTAAGAATGGCCCATGGAGAAAGTTTTCCACCTCTTCAAAATCTAAGTCCTCCAGAGGGGCTCTAGATCTCCCACCTTCTTCCCCTCCTGGCAACCTTCTTCCCAGAGTCTTCTTCCCTTTCTTCTAGATCTTCAACTTTGTCCCTTCCACCGGACCCCTCCCCCTCGCTGTCTAATGTGCTAGATTATCTTTTCCTTGCCAACAAACAAAAACTTCCCCACATCTCCCTTTACTTCTCGTTCCCAACCAAACTTCGCCAGCGTCTCATGTGTGCTGTCTTCACTTTCTCATCTTTCATTTCCCACCTCCATTTGCTTTCCCCCAATTCCTAGCGCAGGTGGTTTCTGGCAGGGATTATTATTTGTAATAACTTGATGAAGATGTGGTTCCCACACCATACAATTTTACCCATTTAAAGCGTACAATTCCATGGTTTGAGTTTATTCATGGAGTTGTACAGCCATCACCACAATTTTAGAACATTTAGAACACAATTTAATCTCAATTCCTCCAGCCCTAGGCAACCACGAATCCATTTTCTGCCTTTTTGGAATTGTAAACTTCCTCTCAAAACCTATTCAAAAAGTTCAGGAAAGCTGAGCACAGACTTTTAAATCAGACAATGCTGGTTTTAAACACCTACGTTTACCACCTGCTATGTGATTTTGGACGAGTTTCTGATTCTTTCTGAGCCTGTTTTCTAATCTGTGAAATGGGGACAGTAATATTACCCATCCCAAGCAGTTGTCATTTAATTAAATGAGTTAATACACATAAAGCTCTTAAATTGATGCCTGTTGTAAGTGAGCACTATGCCCACTTAAAAACCTTATCTCGTTTGAATCTCAAAGCAACACTTTGGATTGTCTTTTTTTTAAAACTTCTTATTTTCAACTTTTGACATCATTATCTCTCCTGTCTTTCAGCCTTCTTTTTTCTTTCTTTTCTTAACTTCTCTTCTTTCTTTCTTTCTTTCTTTCTTTCTTTCTTTCTTTCTTTCTCTCTCTCTCTCTCTTTCTTTCTTTCTTTCTTAATTTTCCTTCCTTCCTTCCTTCCTTCCTTCCTCCCTCCCTCCCTTACCTCCCTCCTTCCCTCTTTCTTTCTTTCTTTCGTTCTTTCTTTCTTTCTTAGTTTTCCTTCCTTCCTTCCTTCCTTCCTCCCTCCCTCCCTTACCTCCCTCCTTCCCTCTTTCTTTCTTTCTTTCTTTCTTTCTTTCTTTCTTTCTTTCTTTCTTTCTTAGTTTTTCTTCCTTCCTTCCTCCCTCCCTTCCCTCCCTCCCTCTCTCTCTCTCTCTCTCTTTCCTTCTACCGCCAACACAGGGCTTGAACTCATACCCCAAGATTAAGAGTGGTATGTTCTACTGACAGAGCCAGCCAGGCACCCCTGCCTTCTTTCTTTTCACCATATAAATGTGAAGGTAGATGTTTATGTGTGATTGAGTCAGATAAGTTTTTCTTTTTCTCTCCTCTTTTTCTATGCTTGGGCCTTAGTAGGTATGCCTTTAGCCATTGAGAGTCTAGGATCTGAAACATGATGCTATTGGCAACTAACTCTAGTTATTTTCAAGTGCTGTTAATTACAGTTTTATAAATTAAAGTTACATGAATAAGTTTCACAGTATTTTTAAGCATCTGTAAATTAATAGTCATTGCTTTTTTTAATAGACATACACAAAAGAATGGGCTGAGGTTCTAAACCATAAAAGTAAGCATGTGGAAGAAGCAGTCAAAGAACTTATATCAATATTTGAAACTATTTATGAAGTTAAGGACAGTGGAAAAGCAGCAAAACCGTCACCAGGTAATTTTGCTAGTTCTGAAATTTGAATCACAAGAGTTATAGATATGTTTTCAGATGGGTGCCTTTTGCTTAGTGGGTATCACAATTCCAGACTCCCTGGGGGAAAGCATGTGCTCAGCATATACCACGTCATTTGCAGAAACTGCTTAGGCAACGTGAGCCCTTTTTATCAGCTAGAGAATAGTGGGAATCAGGACCAATGTTATAAGCAGTCTCAGGCTTGCCATGTTAATCTCCTCTGTCTGTCTGTCTGTCTGTCTCTCTCTCTCTCTCTCTCTTTCTTTCTAGCACAGCATTCTAAAATGTCTGGAGACATTTTTGGTCATTGTGCAGCATGGGGGATGTTATTGGCATCTAGTGGGTAGAGGTCAGGGGTGCTGGTGACAATCCTACAGGGCACAGGACAGCCTTCAGTAACCAAGAATATCAAGACTGCTAAGAATGAACTCTTGCCATTTGCAACAACATGGATGGAATGGTTAGAACTAGAGTGTGTTATGCTAAATGAAATAAGTCAGTCAGAGAAAGATAAATGTCACATGATTTCATTCATCTGTGGAATTTAAGAAACACAACAGATGAACATAGGGGAAGGGATGGAAAAATAAGATAAGTACAGAGAGAAAGTCAAACCGTAACAGACTCTTGAATACAGACAACACACTGAGGGTTGCTGGAGGGAAATTGGTTGGGGAATGGGCTTAATGGGTGATGAACATTAAGGGGGGCCCTTGTTGGGATAAGCAGTGGGTGTTGTATCTAAGTGATGAATCACTGAATTCTATTTCTGAAACCATTATTACACTATATGTTAAGTAACTTGGATTTAAATAAAATTTAAAAAAATAGTGCTGGGGTGTACGGGTGGCCCAGTCGGTGAAGTGTCTGACTTCAGCTAAGTTCATGATCTCACAGTTCATGAGTTCAAGCTCCATGTCAGGCTCTGTGCTACAGTTCAGATCCTGGAGCCTGCTTCAGATTCTGTATCTTCCTTTCTCTGTGCCTCCCCCAGTCACACACACACATACTCTCTCTCTCTCAAAAATAAATAAATATTTTTTAAAAAATAGTGCCAAGGCTAAGAAACTATGAGTTTAAATAAGTATTGACAGAATATCTTCTTTCTCATAAAATTTTTCCACCTAATTAGCTTTCTTCAGCAGTGTCAAAACCCCCAAAAATCAGCTCATTAAATTAGAGTACTCAAAAGGTAAACACATATTTTAGAAAGATAATATGTAAAATGCTCTTAAAATTTTTATGAGGTGGGGAGGGGCAGACAGAGAGGAAGAGAGAGAATCCTAAGCAGGCTCCATGCCCAGTGCAGAGCCTGATGTAGGACTCCATCTCACGACTGTGAGATCATGACCTGAACTGAAATCAAGAGTCAGACACTTAAGACTTGAGCTTTCCAGATGCCCCAAATTATTTCTTAATTCTATATACTAAGATGCAGCATATTTTATTTATTAATTTTAAGATGCAGCATATTTAAAGAGTACATTTCTTTGTAGAATTATGATTCTATTGAGATGAGTGATTTAAATTGAATTCAAAGATGATTCCTACAGAAACAAGTCTTAAATTTTTAATAAAGAACTTTTAATTTTTTAAATGTTTAATTATTTTTGAGAGAGAGAGAAAGAGAGCAAGATGAGTGGAGGAGAGGCAGAGGGAGACACAGAATCTGAAGCAGGCTCCAGGCTCTGAGTTGTCAGCACAGAGCCCAAACACAGGGCTCAAACCCACAGACCTAGCTAAAGTCAGACACTTAACTGATGGAGCCACCCAGGCATCTCTAATTAAGAACTTTTAGCGAAGGGTTTCCTAAGAAGTTTTGTGGTATGGAATAAACAAAATGCTCAACACTAAAGGTTATGGTTTTATTTTATCTTTATCTACAGAACAGAGGAAACATGTTGTCTTTGGAAGTGAAACAGAAGAGGGTGAAAACACTGATTATGACACTAATATCATCCCTGAGGTTGCTGTTAATGATAAAGAAGATGAATTTAAGAAGGTATTTACTATGAAATAACCTCACACAGTTTATTAGAATTATGACTCTTTGGATTATAGATGACCCTGACTAGTGCTTCCTCCAGGCAGTTCTGCAGCCAGCCTGTATGGACTTATAGCCAATCTGGACTTATAACAAAATCCAGAATACATAATTTTCGATGCTACACTGTAGGCTCTGGCAAGATACAGCAATCCTTCTAGCTTTCCCCAACACTATCACCTTTTAACGTGATTCTGCCAGTATAGTTATAATTAATTATCTCCCTTTATTGTGATTGACCATGTTTTCTTATATAGTAAATGTCATACTTCTGGGATTGTCATAAGAATCCATTTGACTCAGCACATGGTAGTCACTTAATATATATTTGGGAATACATTTATACATTGTATAAACAAGGCTTAGAGATGGAGACATATGGGACATTTTTGGGGAATAATGGATAAGCAAGTTTGGCTATGTAGTTAAGTATCTGTAGGTGATAAATTTGGAATAAATCTGCATAGTTTCTACCAAAAAAAAAAAAAGAATCCATTTGACTCAAGATGTTTTTAGATACTGTATTTAATAGAGTTACCTATATTGCAAGGCCAGATTTTGATTCATTTGGGCCCCAAGGATCTGCATATTTCACTAGCACTGCAGATAGCCTGTGGACTCCTCTCCAGAAGAAACCCTGTGTGGGGAGATTTTCACACTGTGTTGAGATGTATTGAGAGTGAAGGTTGAGAAGGACTCATGAGTTTTCTTGTTCCTTTCTAAGCCTCACCCCTCCTGTCATGCCTCATTTCTAAATGATGCTCCCACATGTGTGCTAATCCCTGCTTTCTCTTACTTCTGCCAGCTCTCTTTTAATCCCTCACATGCATCTTCTTTTCCTTCTTTCTCTATTTTACATCTTTAACACACTCTTTTTTTTTTAACAAATAGTTTGTCAAATTAGTTTCCACATAACACTCAGTGCTCATCCCCACAAGTGCCCTCCTCCATGCCCATCCCCCCTCCCCCCCACATCCATCAGTCCTCAGTTTTTGTCAGCATTCAAGAGTCTCTCATGGTTTGCCTCTCTCCCTTTCCCCCACCATTTCCGCCCTTCTTCTCCCCCTTGGTCCTCCGTCAAGTTCCTCCTAATCCTCCTATACGTGCAAACATATGATATTTGTCCTTCTCTGCCTGACTTATTTCGCTCAGCATAACACCCTCAAGGTCCATCCATGTTGCTACACATGGCCAGATTTCATTGTTTCTCATTGCCATGTAGTATTCCATGGTATAGATAAACCACATCTTCTTGATCCATTCATCTGTTGATGGACACTTAGGCTCTTTCCATGTTTTAGCTATTGTGGAGAGTGCTGCTATGAACATTGGGGTACATGTGCTCCTATGCCTCAGCATTTCTGTATCCCTTGGGTAAATTCCTAGCAGTGCTATTGCTGGGTCATAAGGGAGTTCTATTGTTAGTTTCCTGAGGAACCTCCACACTGTTTTCCAGAGGGGCTGTACCAGTTTACATTCCCACCAACAGTGTAGGAGGGTGCCCGTTTCTCCACATCCTCGCCAGCATCTAGAGTTCTCTGATTTGCTCATTTTAGCCACTCTGACTGGCGTGAGGTGGTATCTCAGTGTGGTTTTGATTTGTATTTCCCTGATGAGGAGGGATGCTGAGCATCGTTTCATGTGTCTGTTGGCCATCTGGATGTCCTCTTTGGAGAAGTGTCTGTTCATATCTTCTGCCCATTTCTTCACTGGGTTGTTTGTTTTTCGGGTGTGGAGTTTGGTGAGTTCCTTATAGATTCTGGATATTATCCCTTTATCTGATATATCATTTGCAACTATCTTTTCCCATTCTGTTGGTTGCCTATTAGTTTTGTGGGCTGTTTCCTTTGCTGTGCAGAAGCTTTTAATCTTGATGAGGTCCCAATCGTTTAGTTTTGCTCTTGATTCCCTTGCTTTTGGGGATGTGTCAAGCAAGAAGTTGCTGCGGTGGAGGTCAAGGAGGTTGTTTCCTGCTTTCTCCTTTAGGGTAACACACACTCTTAAGTAGCACACATCTGTTCTACTTTCACCTTCTTCGGCAAGAAGGACATCATCAATGGATAGAGAAGCACTTCCCAGCTGAATAGATTTTAGCTGCTGATTTCTTCTCAGTACCATGCTCCAGGCAGCCATTATCAAGCAGTAGGAGTCAGCTGGAGTGAGGAAGTGTATGCCCATGCCAGCCATCCTTCTCTTCCTTTTTAAAAAAATATTTATTTAATTTTGGGAGAGTGCAAGCAGGGGAGGGACAGAGAGAGAGGAATGGAGGATCTGAAGCAGGCTTTGCACTGACAGGCTCACAGCAGTGTGCTGGATGTGGGGCTCAAACTCACAAACCAGGAAATCATGACCTGAGCTGAAGTTGGTCACTCAGCCAACTGAACCACCCAGGTTCCTCATTCCTTCTCTTCCAATTTTGTTCCCTTTGACACTGGCCAGGGCTCCTAGAGCAAGTCTGATTATCATCAAAGTCTCTTCAGTTGGGAGATCACTTGGAGCTGCATTAGTACAGTCATTTCCTACATAGTCTCTGTCTCTCCGATCCATCATCCTCCACGGTGCTGCCAGAATGGTCTATCTGACATAAAAATCTGATTCTGTCATGCCTGTGTTTTAGCTAGTAATTCACCAGCCTCATCATATTCCTCTTTGATTGTGCCTGATAACCTTGCCTTCTGACCCTACTCAACCTGGGTGGTCCACCTCGTCTCAGAGGAGCAGTGTGTAGAGCAGAGAAGAGCATTATGGCCAGAGCCTGGCCCTGGAGGTGTGACTCACTGTGCAGGCAAGACCTGGGGCCCACATCCCTGCCCAGACTCAATACTTGTTCTGTGTTCTGACCAATGAACTTGGCGACTCCTCTGGAGGGAAAGAAGGACTTAGACAAAGGGGCAAACCATGGTCCCAGGATGGTGGAAGTTTTATCCCATATATTTTGGTACTGTACATTAAAAAAATACATTTATCCTCTAAACTGAGCTTTTTGTTTATTTTATTTTTTTCATTTTAATGTGGAATCTTTTATTTATTTTTAAATATAATTTATTGTCAAGTTGGCTAACATACACTGTGCTCTTGGCTTTGAGGGTAGATTCCCGTGATTCATCGCTTACATACAACACCCAGTGTTCATCCCAACAAGTGCCCTCTTCAATGTCCATCACCCATTTTCCCCTCTCTCCGCCCCCCATCAACCCTCAGTTTTTTCTCTATGTTTAAGAGTCTCTTATGGTTTGTCTCCCTTCTTCTCTTTTTGTAACTATTTCTTCCCCTTCCCTTCCCCCATGGTCTTCTATTCAGTTTCTCAAGATCTGCATGAGTGAAAACATATGATATCTGTCTTTCTCTGACTGACTTATTTCATTTAACATAATACTCTCCAGTTCCATCCACATTGCTGCAAGTGGAAGAATTTCATTCTATCTCATTGCCAAGTAGTATTCCATTGTATATATAAACCACATCTTCTTTATCCATTCATTAGTTGATGGACATTTAGGCTCTTTCCATAATTTGGCCATTGTTGAAAGCGCTGCTTTAAACATTGGGGTATATGTGCCCCTATGCATCAGCACTCCTGTATCCCTTGGGTAAATTCCTAGTAGTGCTATTGCTGGGTCATAGGGGAGTTCTAGTGTTAATTTTTTGAGGAACCTCCACACTCTTTTCCAGAGCAGCTGCACCAGTTTGCATTCCCACCAACAGTGTTCCCGTTTCTCCACATCCTCGCCATAAGCTGAGCTTTTTGTAAGATAAAAACTTATGCCCATACCCCCAACCATTAAGAAATGTTCCACATTTAATAAGTGGGCCAATTATTGAGGATTGAGCAAACCAAGATTATTTCAAAAAAAGTGGTTTTTAAATATGTCCATTTATTTTTGAGAGAGAGACAGACAGAGCGTGAACAGGGAAGAGCAGAGAGAGAGAGAGGGAGACACAGAATCTGAAGCTGACTCCAGGCTCTGAGCTGTTAGCACAGACCCTGATGCAGGGTTCAAACTCACAAACCACAAGATCATGACCTGGCTTGGGGCGCCTGGGTGGCTTAGTCGGTTGAGCGTCCGACTTTCGCTTAGGTCATGATCTCGCGGTTTGTGGGTTCTAGCCCCGTGTCGGGCTCTGTGCTGACTGCCAGCTCAGAGCCTGGAGCCTGTTTCAGTCTGTGACTCCCTCTCTCTCTGACCCTCCCCTGCTCACGCTGTCTCTCTCTCTGCTAGAAATGAATAAAACATTTAAAAAAAAAAAATTAAAAAAAAAAGATCATGACCTGGCTGAAGTCAGATGCTTAACTGACTGAGCCACCCAAGCACCCCTGAATAAAGTGTTTTTGAACTCTGGCTTTGAATAGATCTTACGGTTTACTAGGATGTTTATGAAATGCAGTTATTGAAATATTGTTATTTGTTTAAAAATACACAGGTAAGTTATGATTGAAATTATTTCTATAATATAATTAAAATTGTATAGTTTATTATTTACCTTCACATGTCACTTCTAATATTGCATTATTGCTTTGGGGTGTTAGAGTTCTTATTTTTTACACTGGATTTAATAGTATTTCCTTTTTAAAAGATTTTATTTCCAGGTGTACAGCTTTATAATTTGACATCTGTATACACTACTAAGTGATCACCACCACAAGTCTCATTACTGTCCATCATCATACAGTTGACTCCCTTTACCCATTTCATCTACTTGTCAACTCCCTTTCCCTCTGGTAACCACTGGTCTGTTCTTTGTATTTATGCATTTGTTTTTGTTTTATTGTGTTTATTTGTTTTGTTTATTTGTTTTATTTGATTTCAAATGTGAGTGAAATTATATGGTATTTCTCTCTCTTTGTCTGGCTTACTTTGCTAAGTAATAATCCCCTCAAGGTCCATCCATGTTGTCACAAATGGCAAGATTTCATTCTTTTTTAAGGCTGAGTAGCATTCCACTCTATAAATATACCATATCTTCTTTATCCACTTATCTATCAGTGGACATTTAGGCTGTTTCCATATCTTGGCTATTATAAATAATGCTGCAGTAAACATAGGGGTGCATATATCTTTTTAGAATAGTGATTTCATATTTTGGGGACAAATACCCAGAAGTGAAAAAGCTGGGTCATATGGTGGCTATATTCTTAATTTTTTCATAGTGACTTAACTGACTGAGCCACCCAGGTGCCCCTCATTTAAAATATTTGTTGATTAGAATATACTTATTGCCATTTTGTTAATTGCTTTCTGGCTATTTTTGTAACTTCTCTCTGTTCCTTTCTCCTTTTTCCCTCTTCTCTTGTGGTTTGATGACTTTGTTTAGTGTTCTGTTTAGTCTCCTTTCTCATTTTCTTTGTATTTTGCTTTGTGGTTACTTTGAGATTTACATAACATATCCCATTTGAATTGCCGTCTTTTTAAAATTGACAGCAACATAGCTAAATAAGTCAGGCAGAGAAGGACAAATATCGTATGTTTGCACGTATAGGAGGATTAGGAGGAACTTAACGGAGGACCATGGGGGAGAAGAAGGGGGGAAATGGTGAGGGAAAGGGAGAAAGGCAAACCATGAGAGACTCTTGAATGCTGAGAACAAACTGAGGCCTGATGGATGGGTGGGGGGGGAGATGGACATGGAGGGGGGCACTTGTGGGGGTGAGCACTGGGTGTTATATGGAAACCAACTTGACAATAAACTATTTGTAAAAAAAATTGACAGCAACATAATTTAAACACAGTTCAAAACTTTTTATAAGTCAGTGGCCCACTACTTTTATTATATATTTTCCTTTTCCAGTGAGATTTTTACTTCCATATGTTTTGTTATTATTAATTAGTGCCAATATTTTTTAACATAATCAAATCCCTTTTACATTTCTTTAGGGTCAGTGTAGTGGTGAATAGCTTTTGCTTAACTGGAAAGCTATTAATCTCTCCTTAAATTCTGAATGATAATCTTGCCACCTAGAGAATTCTTGTTTGGAAGTTTTTTTTCTCCTTTCAGCTCTTTGAATATGTCATGCCACTTCCTTCTGGCCTATAAAGTTTCTGCTGAAAAATCTGATTGCCTAATGGGGTTTTCCTTGTATGTAACAAGTTGTTATTTTGTAACAAGGATGACTTAAAAAAATTTAATGTTTATTTATTTTTGAGAGAGAGAGAGACAGAGCATGAGTGAGTGAGGGTCAGAGAGAAAGGGAGACACAGAATTTGAAGCAGGCTCCAAGGCTCCGAGCTGTCAGCACAGAACCTGGTGCAGGGCTTAAACTCATGAACTATGAGATCATGACCTGAGCCAATGTTGATGTTTAACCAATTGAGCCACTCAGACACCCCTCTTTATCCTTAATTTTTGTCATTAAAAAAATTTTTTTTAATTCAGAAAGAGAGAGAGTGCAAATGGGGGAGAGGGGCAGCATGGACCCTGACGTGGGGCTCGATCCCATGACCCTGAGATCATGACCTGAGCCAAAATCAAGAGTTGGATGCTCAACTGACTGAGCCACCCAGGCGCCCTGACTTTTATCATTCTAATAATAATGTGTCTTGATGTGGATATCTTTGTGAGTTCATCTTATTTGGAACTCTGTGCTTTATGCACATGAATGTCTGATTCCTTCTTCAGACTAGGGAAGTTTTTAGCCTTTAAATAATTTTTTTCTGGATCTTTCTCTCTCTTATCCTCATGGAATTCCTATAAGCACTTTTCCCACAAGATATTTTCCCAAAAGTCCCTTAGGGTATTTTTGTTTTTCTTACTTCTGTTTTCATTTTGCTGCTTTGGGTGAGTTCCACTGCTTTGCCTTCCAGCTCATTGATTTGTTCTTCTACTTCACCCAGTCTGCTGTTGAACCCCTCTAGTGTATTTTTCAGTTCAGTTGTAACTTCTCTTTGGTACTTTCTTATATTTTCTCTCTCTCTCTTGAAGTTCTCATGTGTTCATCCATTCTTCTCCCAAGTTTGGTGAGCATCTTTATGACTGTTACTTGCACTCCATTACTTACATTCTTTATCAGGTAGCTTGCTTATCTCTGTTTCATTTAGTTCTTTTTCTGAGGTTTTTTTCTTGTTCTTTTGTTTGGAACATAGTCCTCTATCTCCTCATTTGCCAGTTCTCTTGTGTTTGTTTCTTTTTTGTTTGTTTGTTTTTTATGTTTTATGTATTTATGTATTTATTTATTTAAGAGAGAGAGAACGCAAGAGGGGGAGAGGCAGAGAGAAAGGGAGACACCGAATATGAGGCAGGCTCCAACCTCTGAGCTGTCAGCACAGAGCTGGATGTGGGGCTTGAACCCATGAAGCATGAGATCATAACTTGAGCTGAAGTCGGATGCCTAACCGACTGAGCCACCCAGGTGCCCCTCTTGTGTTTGTTTTTATGTATCAGATTATTCATCTACATCTCACAATCTTAAAGGAGTGGTCTTATGCCCAGAATTTCAGTCTCCTCTCATCAGAGCTGGGTGTCCCTTATGTGTGCTCTGTGTGCCCTTCTGTTGTGGCAGGGCTGTGGTTGTGGCACAGTGGTGGGTAGACTTGGCAGTCTGGCTGTAGGATATGGCTATGACTGCTGTGATGCCATGGTGGGGGAGTTGATCTTGCCATGCCACCATCTTGACTCCAATTTTATTTTTTAAGTTTATTTATTTATTTTTGGGGGGGAGGGGACAAGAAGCACATGAGCAGGGGAGGGTCAGAGAGAGAGGGAGAGAGAGAATTCCAAGCTCCGTGATCTCAGCACAGAGCCTGACGTGAGGCTCAATCCCACAAACTGTGAGATCATGACCTGAGCTGAAATCAAGAGTCAGATGTTTAATCAACTGAGCCACCGAGGTGCCCTGAACCCAACTTTTAATATAATTTCTTGTTACAGGAATGTAAAGAGGTCTATGCTTTTTTCTCTCATCAATTACTTGACAGTCTTCAAAAAGCTACACGGTTATCTTTGGACACAATGAAAAGAAGAATATTTGTTTCAAGGCAAGTTGAAAATATGCTAAATAAGTGTGGTAATGCTATCATAACAATACTAATATTACCTCTTATTTTGATAAATTAAAAATTTTTTTATTTAAAGTATAACATTTATGAAAAAGACTATATGAAAATATATGTGTAATACTGTAAGAATAGTGATCAAATGAACAGTTATGTTCCTAAACTCCAGGTCAAGACAAAGAACATTGAACACCAGTGGTCCCCTTATCAGTCCTTTCTCTGCTCACCCATATGTAGTAACCGCTATTCTGAACTTCATACTTATTATTGTCTTAGTTTTCCTTACAGTTTTCCAAGTTTGTATCTCTAATCAAAGTATCATTTAATTTTGCCTGTATTTAAACTGTTTTCAGTATTATATTTTTGAGACTCATCTATGTTGATATAATTTGTTTTCACTTCTATATAGTTAGAGTGTACATAGTCTGTTTATTCTATTGGTGATGGTCATTTGGGTAGTTTCCAGTTTGAGCTATTCTGAATAAATCCTGTGTAAAAACATTTTTGTACCTGTCTCTTGCTACAGCTGTTAAGAATGGAATGGTTGGGGGGCGCCTGGGTGGCTTAGTCGGTTAAGCTTAGGTCATGATCTCGCGGTTCGTGGGTTCGAGCCCCGTGTCGGGCTCTGTGCTGACAGCCAGCTCAGAGCCTGGAGCCTATTTCAGAGTCTGTATCTCCCTCCCTCTCTGACCCTCCCCTGCTCACGCTGTCTCTCTCTCTGTCTCTCTCTCTCTCCTAGAAATAAATAAAACATTAAGACAAGAAAAAAAGAAAAAAAAAGAATGGAATGGTTGGGCCATGGGTTATGTGCATACCTCATTTAACCATGCATTGTCCAGCATGAGAGTCCCCATGACTCCCCATGCTTGCACACAATTGGTATTGCTCAATTAAAAAATTCTTACGAAAAATGGGGTGTGAAATCTCATCTCACTGGGACTTAAATAATCATTTTCTTGGTTGCTGTTGAGGTTGAACATATTTTCATGGCTATGAGTTATTTATGCCTTCTTTTCCTTGAAGTTTGTGTTCCTTTTTTTCCTTTTGTCTTGTCTTACTTTGGCTTAGGTTGTCTTCTTTTCTTCATTTCTTTCTTTTTTGCCCATTTTTCTATTGGATTTGACTTATTTATGAATGTTCTCAATATATTACTTTGTTGATGATAATGTAGCAGATATCTTCTCCCAGTCGTTCCTGTTTTTTTCATTCTCTTTATGGTATCTTCTGCTGAGTTTAAAGTATTCAGGTTTATCAGTCTTTTCTTGAAAATATTCCTTGATCTTTTCCTTATGACTTTTATGTATCTTAAAAGAAATCTTTCCTTACTTCATTATGTCTTCTAAAATGTTATACTTTTGTCTTTTACATTTAGGGATTTAATCCACATGATTCTGATTTTTGTGATTTTGTGAGGTAGGAGGCCAGTGTATTTTTTTCTGTAGAGTTAGTTAACCAAACAAAAGTTGTTGAAAAATTACTTTTTTCTTTGAGAAGATAATATATATGTATATATTTTTTAAATATAATTGATTGTTAAATTAGCTTCCATAAAACACCCAGTGCTCATCCCAACAAGTGCCTTCCTCAGTGCCCGTCACCCACTTTCCTCTCTCCCTCACCCCCCATCAACCCTCAGTTTGCTCTCTGAATTTGAGAGTCTGAGAGGATTATATAAATTACTGAATTTTATAAATTACTGATTGTTATAAATTATTGAATCTACAGATCGATTTGGTCAGAATTAGCATCTTTACGGTATTGACTCTTCCATCCAGAATCATGATTACCTCTCCACTTAAGTCTTCTTTTACTATTTCTCAATGAAGTTTTATGATTCTCTGTGTAAAAGTCTTGCACATTTTTGTTACATTTACTCATTGACTAATCATGGCTGAATTTTAATTTAATCACACTGTTATAATCTCCCAATGTGATTGTGAATTTGACACTATCTGTCCGTTTTGGTCAGTTCTTGTTTTATGTGTTTTAAGGTTATGTTTTTAGGTGTATGCAAGATCATATTAGTTAAATTTGCTTAAGGCACTGTATCTTTTATTTTTATTTTATTTCTTTATGCATGTTAATCCTAATTCCTCTAGTTCTTTTTAGTCTGTCATTAATTTTGCCTTACTGGCTTTTTTGGTATATCACTTTTTAGCCCTCTGCTCAAACCTTATTGTGCAATTTTTGGTTTTATTTTTTAAAAGTATCATATACTTGATTTTTAAATTCAATCTGATTATCTCTGCCTTTTAATAGAGTTTATTTACATTTATTGTAATTTTTTGATATAGTTACACTTATGACATTTCCTTTTGTGCCTTCTTTTTAGTATCTGTGTTCTTTGGTTCATTTTATTATCTCTGTTATTTTTGGAGTGGATCATATTTTCCGCTTATTTTCTTTCCTTTTTAAAAAAATTTTTTTTAATGTTTTATTTATTTCTAGGAGAGAGAAAGAGAGAGAGAGAGACAGCATGAGCAGGGGAGGGTCAGAGAGAGAGGGAGTGACAGACTCTGAAAGAGGCTCCAGGCTCTGAGCTGGCAGTCAGCACAGAGCTCGATGTGAGGCTCGAACCCACAACCGCGAGATCATGACCTAAGTGAAAGACGCTCAACCGACTAAGCCACCCAGGCACCCCATTTTCCACTTATTTTCTTTCCTATACTTCAGTTATTTAAGAAGTTACCCTTAAATTGAGAATACAAATATTTTGCTCCAGTTAAAAAAAAAAAAAGAAGTACTATCAATGGTTTTTCAGTTTTCTAGTCTTATTTCTAACTACAAGGGCCTTGGCATGATTTACACACTGAACGGTATCTACCTCATTATTGCTGCTTGTTATTTTAGTTTTGCCCTCTTCTGAGCACTTAAAAATAATTTATTTACTGGCATATTTTATAAAACCTCCAGATTCGTGTGTATTTCTTGTATCCCACTGGATCCTTAGTCAACGTATATGAGGGGTAAACTCTCTTATTCTTTATTTTAAGTCTGAGAAATGCCTATTTTGCTTTCACATTTTCATGACAGTCTGGGTGGATAAAAAGTTTTTGTTTGTCTCTCAGCACTTTGAAAGTATTTCATTTTTTTCTGACTTATAATGTGGTGATGAGAAGTCTGCACTAACTGTAACTAAAGATTCATTTTTATGCTTGATGTTATTCAGTTCTCTTTCCCTGTGTGGATTTGTCTTTATTTAATCCTGCTTTGTTCTCAGAGTACACTTTCTATTTCAGGGTGTATAGCTTTCCTTAATCCTGGAAAATCCTCAGCAATTTCCTTTTGAGTTGTTCCTTCTGGGAAACAGTTGAATGTTGAATAGGTTGACCACATGATTTATTGTTCCAAACAGGATACTCTTTTGAGTGAAGGGGTACAACCCAAGTGAAGTGTCAGGGCAGATTTAACCTGTAACTGTTTGGGGCACACTAGACATGTAGTCATCTCAAATCTTGGGGTCTTCAGCCTGTCCTCTCTGTCTCCTAACTACTCTGTCATGTGTTTTGTCTTTTTGCCTTTCTGGACTACATTATGAGCAAGTATCTCTGTTTCTAGTCTAAAGATGATCTCATATATTGTATCTTAAATATTTCAATTAATACTTTTTTTCTTATTTTCCAGGTATTATTTCTTCCTTTTTAGTTTTGTAATTTATTATGTTGGGAGAAGATAACCTTCATTTCTCTCTTTGAATATTCTTAATATACTTATTTTAGAGTCTTATATGCATTGATTTTATCTGGAGTGAGTTCTTGTTTCAATTATTAATTCCTTTCATTCTCTTTTTACTGTAAGACTTATTTATGCCTTTTGGGGTTTTCGTTTATAGTACCTCATTAGTGAAAGGAGTGTGTGTGTGTGTGTGTGTGTGTGTGTGTCTATGTATGTGTGTGTTATGTTTCTCTCTCCCACCCTGGCTTTCTATGTAGGAGCTTTACTTTTGTCTCCCATGACCCAGGGAACCATGAATATAGACCCAAGTCATATTTGCTCATGATAACTGCCCACTGAAGAGATACCAGGGATATGGCAGGTTTGGCCAGGGGGCCCACAAGTGGTCTGACTTCATTGCTTCCTGGGGATAATGTGGGTTTGTTTCATCACCCTAGGCCCACATCTTTTGGAGATGTTGTAGCTACCAGAAGTAGGTTGATGGGCTGTATTTTGGTTTTGCTTTGCTTCTTTACAAGCAGAGGAGCATTACCTTAGTTTCCGGCTTTGGGTAGCAGGGCTGGCTGAGGCCTAGTCTCATATAGAGTGCTTTCAGTGCCTTAGAGTCCACAGGAGCCAACCTTCCACTGTCACTGCCTAATTCCTAACCATACTCCTGGCCATGCTGTTGATATGTTTCTGACCCATTTCTGATTCATGGAGATGCTAACCTTGCATTTGAGTATTTTCATTTCCTTTATATTCTATCCATGATTATTACATATTTGGCACAAAGAGTGTTTTTGAAGTCTGAACTTGCTATGCCATGTTGATGTACAAGTCCTGCAGCACTAAGTAAATTTTGAAAAGATCTACATGAGCATGATACTTCAACATCCTCCTTTGTCTAAAATGCCCTTTTCTTACCGTAACACATGAATGCTAGTTAGGTCAGCAGGGATCACAATCTCTCTCACACTCTGAAAATATTGTTTTATCGGCTTCTTTTGTTTCCACTTTCAGATGAGGGTTCTGCTGTTAATCCAGTTTTCTAAGTGACACCCTGTTGTTTTGATCCTTATAGGATTTTCCCTGTTATTCTGGAAATTCACAAATTGTATGTTTTGGTGTAGGTAATTCTTCCCAGTAATCCTACCAGGCACACAGATAATCTTTTCACAATGATAAAACAAGTGTCTTCTGAAGATGAGAGAAGGGCTGTGCTTTAATCGACCATGTGTAAGATTCATGTGCTGGATCTAGGTAGTAAAGTGTCTCTCAGCTGAGTGACCCTCCGTAAGTTACTCAGCTTCTCCCTGCCTTGGTTTCTTCATCTGTAAAATGCAAATAATAAGCACAAGATCTGCTTCACATAGTTAATGTGAGCATGAAATATATAGATTCGTGGAAAGTGCTTGGAAGAGTGCCTGGCATATGTTAAGCATTCAATAAACATTACTTTTCCTTAATTTTTTCTTGCCATTTCTTTAAGTAATATCTGTCTCTGTATTTTGCATCTGAAATTTTGGAGAATTCTTTAATCACTAGTTTGTCAAATAAGTTACTGAATGACCTAGTGTGCCATTCACTGCCTCTATTACTTCAGCTGTTTATACTTTATTTAACTCTTTGTTGTTTTCAGATTGTGCTCTTTTAAATATAGTTTACACTTGTTTTATTATTGCATCCTGGATTTCACAATGGGACTATGAATTAGAGGCCTTTTCTCCTTTGTTTGCTTGCTTTGGTTCTAAGAGTTCCTTCTAAAAATATGTAACACTGGGTCTTCACATTGGACTGTGGAAACTTTGTGTTACTTATGATTTCCCCCCATCTTTATAAAGGAATGCGTCATTTTTCAGTAATGACAGCATTTCCTGCTATGGAGAGCAATAAAGCGTTTATTATAATTTTGTCCAGGGTGGAGACAGAGGTCAAGGCCGAGGGAGCTAATCAATTAATTTATAACTCTGATGTGTGTTCTTCATTTCTTGCATTTGTGTGTCTGTATGTCTTTACTTCTGTCTGAGAATGAGTATGTTGTTTAAAAAGCAGTTTTTGGAAGGCTTTGACCAGAAACCTCATGTGTAATCTTGCAAAAAAACATGTATATATGAAAGTATATGAAGATATATGCTTTTTGTTGGTGATCAGGTCTGGCATCTGTTACAAAGCTGGGGACAAGCAGTGCATTTAGTAAACATTATTAAGTGATTATTACCAAGACACAGAGAGAGTGAGAGAGAGAGAGAGAGAGAGAATGTTAAAATACTAGAAAATGTATAGGAGAGTAACATTTTATTTCAGATAATATTAACATGTTTTCTTAGTTCTCTGAAAAGTATGGTTTCATTATAAATAACATTATCAATGTAATTTGGTATTTTGAAAATAGTCTTTAATTTTAGGATTGAAAATGGTAGCATAATCAAGGTATTTATGAAATTTTAGGTTAAGTTTTATAAGTTTTAAACGTGCATCTTATTACAGCCACTATGGACGAAGGCGATCAGAAGATGTTATTTCCTTCATAAAAACTGAAGTACATCTTGCAATTCCAAACGTGGTAAGCATAATTAATATTCAAGTTAATATAATGATATTTTGGTAATTTTTAAAGAAATAGAGGACTGCCACTGAACTTTCACTTAGAATAACTTATCAGCTCTATGTATTTTTAAAATATTTATTTATTTTTGAGAGAGAGAGAGGGCAAGTGAGGGAGAGACAGAGAGAAAGGGAGAGAGAGAATCCTAAGCAGGCTTCGTGGTGGCAGGGTTTGATCCCACAGACAGTGAGATCATGACCTGAGACGAAATCAAGAGTCAGACACTTAACTGATTGAGCCACTCAGGCACCCCCTATGTATTTTTTGGTTTTATCCCAATATTAAACAAAAATCAGAATGTTATTTTTATCTATTATAAAATAATCACTCTTCAGAGTTCATGGTACGTTGAAGGATGGTATAATAGATGGGTTAAGCATCTCTGTTCAGCGCTCAGTTGCAAATACTTGAAAAGCATTCTTGCTTTTTCTTTCTTCAAGCATTAAATTATCTAAATAGTTTATCCCAGAAGTCCATATCCCTACAGCAAACATACAACTGTGAGGTAACCAAGAATGGCAGGATAGAAAGAGCCTCTGCCCTGAGCAGGTGGACCCTGTGCTTTCTCCTGGCACTTATTTTTACCACCGTCTCAGGTCTCAGCTGCCAAATGGCATCTGAACTCCAAGTCTACAGGATGACTGAGGTGCATTCTGTGATGGGCCACAGGATATGGCCAGGCAGAAATGATCTGTGGCTCATCTATATCCATCTACATCTACACAGCTTGGCCTCCTGAGGGACAGCTTCTTTGCCTCTTTGGCACATTTCAAAGATCTGAGGTCAGAACCTTGGCAGTATAGCTTCTTCAATTATTTTGCTTCATTGATATCCAACACACAGTCCACAATTTTTGGCCGCATCTAGCCGCCCTCACAGGAAAAGGATGACAAGTACTATGCCTGACCTTTTAGTCTACAGGAAATAATAGAAACTTCAGGATAGAGACAGTCCACAGTCTTCCCTTTTCTTAACCTCCCTCTCCTCAAAGTAATCTTCCGCTGGGCCAGCTAAGGCTGTCCCACCCAGTGGGGGATGGGCTGGTGAGAAACAGAGGGAGGGATGGTGTGTACTGACAGTACCAGGAACTTGTTTCTTCTCTGCACAGGTAATGGTTCCTAGTTTGGATGACATTCAACAAGCCATTAACCGTATGATCCAGTTAACCCTGGAAGTCAGCAGAGGAGTGGCTCACTGGGGGCAACAGCAGACCCGTCTTGTCAAGCCTGCCGTCACCAGTCCCAGCCGCACTACTGACCTGACACATTTAAACACAACAAAAGCACCAAAGAAGGAAGAGAGTAAGAATAGTAAAGCACATCCCCGATGAATAGAATGTTAGAATTATAACAACTAGTAAATCATCTTTATGATTCTTCCTGGGTATGACAGCATATAGATTTTAAAACTTGTAATTCCAGTGCAGTTAACATACAGCGTTATATTAGTTTCAGGTGTACAGTATAGTGATTCCACAATTCCATATATCACCCAGTGTTCATCAAGGTAAGTGTACTCTTACTCCCCTTCACCTATTTCACCCAGCCCTTAACCCACCTCCCCTCTGGTAACCATCTGTTTGTTCTTTATAGTTCAGACTCTGCTCCTTGGTTTGTCTCTTTTTTTTTTTTCTGTTTTTTGCTTCGTTTCTTAAATTCCACATATGAATGAAATCATACGGTATTTGTCTTTCTCTGATGGGCTTGTTTCACTTAGCATTATACTCTCTAGATCCATCCATGTCATTGCAAATGACAAGATTCCATCCTTTTTTAAAAAGAGGCTGTCATTTTTGTCATGTTTATTTGTAAATTTTGCTTTAAAAATAAAAAATGAGTGTTCTCCATCTTCCATCATAAACATAATGTTCAAATATTTCCATCTATATTTGGACATAGGGAACAAGGATTTTTATCACTGTTCCACTATCATAATCTTAGATTCAAAGGAAAATTGCAACTAGGCTTAGAACTAATTCTACTTTCAGCATTATATTTGGTCCAATGAACTTAGTTTGCTAGAACATGGTGCTTAGAAGTTCTGGGTCATGTGTTCCTTGTACCTAAAGTACATATAAGCTATTCCCTTAAGTAATTATGAATGTGATATGGCACTGACCCAAAGTTCCATCGACATTTTTGGACACTTTCTTCTGTAGAAAGCTGAACTATTTTTGGTAAGTAAAAACCGCATATACTTAGGGTGCACAGTGTGATTTTTTGATACATGTATACATTGTGAAATGGTTACCACAATCAAAAAAATTAATATGTCCATTGCCTCCCACAGTTACCATTTTTGTGTGTATGTATGTGTATGGTAATAAGATTTGAAATTTACTCTCTCAGCAAATTTTGAGTATTTGTTAGTATTATCTGTGGGCACCATGCTATGGTTTTTGCTTGTTTTCACACATGCTGATGAAGTTGCCAACCTACTTTCATTAAGCTAGATCTGCTGAGGAAACTCCTTTCATTCTTTGGAAGTGTTCTGCTTTGACCTGCTACTGGGATCTAGAGGGAGAGAACGGTGATCTAAAGGGAAAAGATTAGCCCACTTTCCTCGCCATATTCCTGCTGGATTCCATTACATGGCTCATAAACACAGCCCTGACAGATGCCCTCATTATGATGAAACCTGTATTTTCCTGATCATAAGTGATAGACCCACCTGTGATCATCCCCCAAGGCTTCTCCACAAAGGGGTTTTGTAGATTTTGAGGAAAACTGAAGCCAGACTAGATTCAAACTGTTCGGCTTCTTATTTTCTGGGAACCTTCTTTTAATACGGGCAATTAACATTCTTTCCTTTACAACTAGGCTTTTGTATAGTGCTCAGTTAAAAAAAAAACAAAACTCAACAATATATTGTTTAGAAATAAGATTGTTGGTTTATCTTCAAAGAAAATTCAGGATCCCTGTTACCTCTGGGAGTAAGGAAGGAATATGTAATTTCAGAGGGCCTAGAAAGGACTACTGATATATTGTCACCATTCTTTCCTTAATCTGGGTGCTAAATACATTGAAACTATTTTTCTTCATATTTAATATATGTTTTGTATATGCCATATTCTTCTTTAACTACTGTCTTATGTACTTTTATGTATATGGTATATTTTAGTCACCCATACACATCCTTTTAGCACACTAGGAATATGAAAGATTTTCTGCTAACAATGTCTGTGGAAAAATTTAGAAGTACTTATTCCCATTTAAAATGAAGAATAAACAAGGAAGCCTGCTATCATTACTTTTATTCAATATTTTATTGGAGAAATCAGACAATAAAGAATGAGATCATTGGAAAGGAAGACTAAGATTGTCCTTATTTGAAGCTAATGCATGGAAAATCCTACAAATCTAGAAATGACTATTAGAACGAATAGGTTCAGTAATGTTTTTGTATAAGAGACCAACATACAAAAGTGTTTCTATAATAGAATGTAATAGAATTATATGCCAATTATATCTCAATAAAGCTGGACAGAATATAATAGAAAAAATAGGCTTTTCAATAGCTACAAAATCATAAGGTACTTAATAAATAAATCTAAAAAATATTTGCATGGCATTTTTGGAGAAAATTCTTATTATTGAATGGCATGATGGAAGATATAAATAAATCCACAACTTGAAGAACTCAATTTTTAAATTAATTTTCAAATTCAATACAATTTCAATGATATCACAACAGACTTCTTTTCTGTAATTTGTCAAATTAATTTTAACTTTTTTTGTAAAATTATGTGGAGGTGAAAATAGCCAAAAATAGCTCAAAATATTGATGAAGAAAACAGAGTGGGAGGGCGGTCTTTTCTGCCATATAGAAAGAAGTATTATTAAGCCAGGCCAATTAAGACAATTTCTTAATGGCGCAAGAATAGATAATAGATTAATGGAACAGAGCAGAGAGTGCAGAAACACTCATATGTATGAAAATTAGATATATAAGACAAATGGACTTACAAATCAGGAGGGAAAAAATGTGCTATTTATTTAATAAATGATACTAGTGACTTTTATCCATTTGGAAAAACTTAATTTAAGATTTTAAGATCATAAAAGTGTCTTAAGGGGTGCCGGGAGCACTCACTTGGTTAAGTATCCAACTCTTGATTTCAGACATGTGATTTTGTCCTTGATTTCATGGTTTGTAGGGTAGAGCACCATGTGCTGGCAGTGGGAAGCCTGCTTGGGATTCTCTCTTTCCCTCCCTCTCTGCCTCTCCCCCATTTGAGCCTATTCTCACTCACTCTCTCTCAAAATAAATAAACATTAAAAAATAAAAGTATCTTAAATTCATACCCATTAGTCTATATTTTATAACACTGTTAAATATATATGTATTATATAACACTGTTGGAATAAAATATAGCACAATATATTTATGACATTAGGGTAGGGAAAAATTCTCAAGACATACAAAGCTCAAACTACAGAAGAAAATATGTTTAAATTTGACTTCTTTATATTTAAAAGCATTCTTTAAAGGGTCCACACATTTAAATGACCATGTTGGAATCCTTAACAAAATGTTAGCAAACTGAATTCAGAAACATATAAAAAGGAAGGTATATTATGACCAAATGAAGTTTATCCCAGGAAACAAGATTGGCTTAAAATACATCTTGCTAATAGAATAAAGGACAAAATCACACAATTACCTCTGTAGACATAGAGAAAAAATTTGGCAAAATCCAACTACTCTGTCCTATTAAACTCAACAATCTGGGGATAGAATTGAACTTCTTCAATCTGATAAAGGACAGCATGAAAAACTTACAGCCAACATCATATATAATGGTGAAAGACTAATTATCTACCCCTAAGATCAGGAGCAACTTAAGAATACTGGCTTTCCCCACATCTATTCAACATTATTCTGGAGATTCAATCCAGTGGATTTAATAAGAAATTAAAGATATACAGACTAGAAAGGAAAAAGCAAAACTGGCTTTATTAACAGATAACATTATCTTGTATGTACAAACATCCTCAGGAATACATACACATGCAAAACTATTAGAATTAATAAATGAGTTCAGCAAGTATGCAGGATATAAGATCAATATACGAAGCACAATTATATTTCTAAATACTAGGAATGAACAACCTGAAAATGAAATTAAGAAGACAATTTCATTCGTAATACTACCGTAGAGAATAAATTTAACAGAGGAACTATAGGGCCGGTACATCAGAAACTACAAAATATTGCTGAAAGATAACACCATGTTCATGGTTGGAAGTCTCAGTACTGCTAAGTTGGCAGTTCTCCCAAATTGATCTATAGATTTAGTGGACTTTCTATCAAAATCCCAGAAATTTGTTTCTCCAAATGTTTTGGAGAAATCGAGTTCATCCGAAAATTTGAATAGGAAATAGGGAAATTCAGAGGAACTGTAATAGCCAAAATGATTTTGAAAAAGGATAATAGAGCTGGATGACTTGGTTTCAAAACATACTGTAGAGTTATAATAATCAAAACAGTGCAGTATTGGCCTAAGGATAGACATGTAGATCCGTAGGACAGAACAGGCAATACACAAATAAACTTTAGAGTCAGTTGACTTTCCGAAAGGATATGAAGTTAAAAAAAAATGGTGCATTAGATTGTCTCTTCAACACACAGTCTTGTTCAACACACAGAACAATTAGATATACATATAAAAAATTAAGTTGGACTCTTACCTCACACTATGCAAAGAAATGAACTCAAAGTCAGTTATACAAGAACTAAAGCTATAAAAATTTTTGAAGAAAACTTCTCAAAGAAAACTTTGAGAAATTAACTCAAAGTCAATTATACAAGAACTAAACCTATAAAAACTTCTTTAGAAAGAAATTTTTAAAAGTTGGGAAGTTAGCAATTTGAGGTTATACAAAAATTCCTCAGGTATGACAGCAAAAACATGATCCTTGACAAAGAAAATTGACAAACTGGACTTCAGTCAAATTCAAAACTATTGCTCTTCAAAAGATACCATTTAAAACATTAAAAACAGAAGCTACATTTTTGGAGAAAATATTTGCAATGCATACATCTGGCATTAAATACTTATATTCAGAATATAAAAAACTCAAACCGAATTATAAGACTGTTGCCCTCCCAAATGGTCAAAAGATTAGTTCAACAAAGAAGATGCATGCATGGCTAAAAAACACAGGAAAAGATGCTTAACACCATTAGTATTAAGGACATACACATTAAAACTATGATGATATACCACTGCACGCCTATTAGAATGGATAAAATTTTTTGCCAATTCAGGCTCAAAGAGCCTGAAACTTTACTGCATCACTGGTGGGAGTGTATATAAAGGTACAGCCACTTTGGAACCAGTTTGGCACTTCCTTAAAAAGTTGAACATACCTGTACCATTTGGCTCAGAAATTCCACCCTAGGAATTTATCCAAGAGAAATGAAATCATATGTCCGTGTAAAGACTTGAATATTCACACTGCATTATTTATAATAGCTTCAAATTGCTAGCAAACCAGATGTCCAAAAACTGGTCAATGGATCAACAAAATGAGATACATCTACACAGTGGGATGCTTCTGTGCAATAAAAGGGAAGGAACTACCAGGACATGCATCATTAGTTACTTATTTAATTCAGCCAAATACCTTGTACTTTCTTTTGCTTTAGTTTTGATTAAAAGTAAGACAAAAGAGCAAATGAGTGACGTGGTCTTAGAGGAGACTGGCAAATTCACCAGGGATGCCCTTTTTATTTATTTATTTATTTATTAATTTTTTTAAATTTATTTCTAGGAGAGAGAGAGAGAGACAGCGTGAGCAGGGGAGGGTCAGAGAGAGAGGGAGATACAGACTCTGAAACAGGCTCCAGGCTCCGAGCTGGCAGTCAGCACAGAGCCCGACGCGGGGCCCGAACCCATGAACCGCGAGATCATGACCTAAGCGAAAGTCGGACGCTTAACCGACTAAGCCACCCAGGCGCCCCAGGGATGCCCTTTTTAGAGATGCTTCTCAGCTTCAGCTAATTGTTTCCATACAGGAACATGGGCCCCGTACTACCAGACTAAATCTTTATAAAAAATTTTTAACATCTATTCATTTTTGAAAGACAGTGAGAGACAGCACAAGCAGGGGAGGGGCAGACACACACACACACACACACACACACACACACACACAGAATCCACAGCAGGCTCCAGGCTCTGAGCTGTCAGCACAGAGCCCAATTTGGGGCTCGAACCCACAAACCATGAGATCATGACCTGAGCTGAAGTCAGATGCTCAACCAACAGAGGCACCCAGGCACCCCCCAGATTAAACCTTTTTAAAAGAGAATTCTATTGGAAATCTGAAGTTGCACATGAAATATCATGATTTTTAATTGTTCATAACTGTTTTTGAAAAAGTAAGGGGTTGTTTGGGCCAAATAAAAGTATCTGAATAGTCTCTGTCTGATGGGGAATTATTGAGAATTTTGATCAAGGCAGTGGCATGATCAGATTTTGGTGAGAGATGTTTATGGTAGTGGCTAATAGTGATTGCATGATCTCTATACACCAGATGCTGAGCTGAGGACGAACATAAATTGTCTCATTTAATCCTTGCAAGTATTTCCGTGAAGATTAAAAAACTGGCCAAAGGTTATTTGGGTAATAAGTATGGTGCCTCCCTTTTAACCACCATACTGTTCTATAGAGCAACAATTTCAGCTCTTTTGACCTTTCTTTTCTTGGAGGACTTACTGGGGGGGGCGGGTGTTTAATCAGTGTCTTTCAGCTCTGTTCTCTGAAAGCAGTTTTCCCACATTAAAGAAATCTAGACCTCAAAATCTGACACAGTGGTTTAGGCAAGCCATAACAGACTCTTAGATACAGAAAACAAACTGAGGTCTGCTGGAGGGGTGTTGGATGGGGGGATGGGTTTAATGGGTGATGGGCATTAAGGAGGGCACTTTTCAGGATGAGCACTGGGTGGTGTTATATGTAAGTGTTGAATCATGGGAATCACCTCTTGAAGCCAGGACTACACTGTATGTTAACTAACTTGAATTTAAATAATAATAATAATAAAGAAAATTCAGCTTGAAAAAAGCCTATAAATATTAAAACTGATAATATTTGAAGTCGCATATAGAAATTATCTCTCTATAAAACCATCTGTTTTCAGGATCTATTGAAGAAATTATTCCTGCAAGGAAGCTGAAGAACTTTTATCCAGGGGTAGCGGAACACAAGGATATTTCCAAATTGGTCCTCCTCCTCTCTTCCTCTGTGAATTCTCTACGAAAGGTGGCTCATGAGGCATTGCAGGACTTTCAAAAGTACAAGACGCTCTGGACAGAAGACCGAGACGTGAAAGTGAAGGTATATTTCGGCTACTTGTGATGCAGTTTGGGTTTGAATTGTTTATATCTAACATGCGCAAGAGAAGCAGGAAAGTATCAGTGATGATGACAGGAACTCATGAGCAGAGGTCAAAAACGTGAAAAGGCCAAGCATCTAACATACTAGATTTTGTGCCGTACTTACCAGTGACACTCCGAGGCAACTGAGAGTAGTGAGGCTCAGGCAGATTTCATTTAATTTGTGTAAACAGTTGGGCACCAATTATGTTCCAGACACATTCAGAGGCTGGGTATTCAAGGATATGTCACAACATAGATTCAACTATATTTTTGGTTAGAGACTCAAGGACACATGAATAACTCAGTAAGTTATTCATGGTAGACTTTGGAATTCCCTCACCTGGCCTCATCTGCCAGTACTACCAGCTCATCCCTTTCTTTATGAGCCACTGGCCTGATATGCAAGTGGAAAAATATATAAACAAAAGAAAAGAAAGAAAAGAAAAAAAGCAATGTGAAATTTATACTGTCCAAAAATTAAAGAAAACATTGCTTCCTGTTTCCTATTTCCTTACTACAGGAGTTTTTGGCTGACAACCCCTCTCTGACTGAAATCAGGTCAGAAATTCTACATTTCGCTACGTTTGAACAGGAGATTGATGAGTTGAAGCCTATTATTGTTGTAGGAGCACTTGAACTACATACAGGTATTTTTAAAATAAGATGTAAAGTGTCTGTGTTTTCATATGAAATGTTACACTATTTAGGAAACAGTTATTAAGCTACCTTTTATATACATATATATTATACATATAAACATGCATATCCTTCTATATACATATATATTATACATATAAATATGCACATATATTATATATAATATGTATGTTATATAATTTATTATTATATACTTTTGTACATAATATATGAGGGTGGCTTAATACACTGAATATGAACACGTCCTCAATTGGCAAACAACTAGACTACGCTTGAAACTCTTTTTGGGGTTGTTATGAGGAGGGAATTGTAGAGATGAGATAGAAGTCAAACAATTTGAGGTTTCCTGAGAAGTTAATCCACTTGGGATTAGAGTATCAGAGGATGATGAGACAGCCATTTAATCTCTGAGATACAAAGCCCAAACTGATTTTACTGATTATAAGAGTAAGGGAGAGCTCTGCTGCTCAGACACAGTGTTCTCCACAGAGCACACTGCCCCATCTCATATAGGGTATGTGGGTGGCATGGAGTTCAAGCACTGTGGGTATAGATAGGTTAGCATCGCCTGTAGAAGGACGCTTACTCAGATGAGACTGTTGTTGATTAGTTGGTGCTCAGAGGTGGGCTTATTGAATATGTTCTTTTTGTTTGGTTGACATTCAGAAGGGAGGGGCTGGTGCTGATTGGTTGGCAAAAACATGCGAACTGAGGTCTGTTGGTCTGTGGTTTGGGTTTAAAACTGGGTTGTGGTGGCTCCTTATTGCCATGGTTACAGCAGTACACTCAATCTTGCTTTAGGTTTGTGAGATTTTATTCTCAGGAGATATTTGAATGACCTATTTTACAACAACTATCCATTTTAAGTAGATTTTCAGGTCTATCCTTAAGGAGTAAATGTAACTGGCTCTCAAATTTGACTATTAAGGTTACCTGAGCTCTTTAACTTCCATCTCTTCTGCTGATGATAATGACAGTGCCCACCTCATAAACTACTTTATATTAAACATTTGGCATGGTTGAGTTCAATATATGTTAATTGCTATTATTATATCTATCAAGAAGGGATGTAATTTGGGGGAAGAATCACAAGCACTTGAAGGGAATATTCAGTTAGAAATCAGAAACTATACCTCAAGGGCAATAATTCCAAGGCTTTTTGGAACATTAATTTACCTGTTATTTTTACTATAATTTAAACTTCCTGTTTGTTTTCTCATAGTTGTTAGTGCTGTGATTCCTCATACACAAATCAACTCTAGCACAGTGTGTGAGTTGGCTGGAGCCTTGAATTTTGGGAAAGGAAACTGAAAAATGGAATAAGTGGTAACAGTTCTAAAGAAAGGGGAAGGTGGGCTGAATGCTCGGGGCCTGAGGAAAAGAAGAGGGGTCCAGGGGTGCCTGGGTGGCTCAGTCAATTAAGCATCCAACTTCAGCTCAGGTCATGATCTCACAGTTTGTGAGTTCAAGCCCCATGTCGGGCTCTGTGCTGATAGCTAGCTCAGAGCCTGAAGCCTGTTGCGGATTCTGTGTCTCCCTCTCTCTTTGACCCTCCCCTGCTCATGCTATCTCTATCTCTCTCTCAAAAATGATTAAGATATTTAAGAAAAAAAAAGAAGAGGGGTCCATGAGGCACAGATCTCAAGAGATAGGATCTCACAGCCTTGACCCACAAGCTGACTGTGTGTCTCTTCTCAGGCTGCTGTCTCCTCAGCTACCTAGTCCTCTCAATCTGTTGGGAGTTGCAGGGGGAGAGATCATGTTTCAAACACTGCAGGGCTGGGGGTTTGAGAGGTACCAAGAGGAGAAAAGAGGAATGTGTGAGGATTTTTAAGACAGAGTTGACTAGTTAGTGCTGTTTTGTTTTCAAGAAACAGAAACCTCTCTGAGCTCTTTTATGAGAAAAGTATATATCCCAGAATCCAAGATGCAACTGGGCCTTAGGTATGAACCAGAACCGGGGACAGTACAGGAGGCTGAGGAACTCCACTCTCTCTGCCTCCCATTTCTTCTTCTCTCTGTGTGTGACCTTTTCTTCTTCCCAGAGCATAGGACTCCCCCTCAAGTCTCATTCCAAACAAGAAAGGATTCTGATTAGCGGATAAAAGGTCAGGACTGACTGGGACAATCCAGCCCAGGTACAAGGTCAGGTTACACACATTCTCTACCATGTGGATGAGGTAGGAAGTGGAATAATGGGAAAACAGGAACAAGTTTGGCAGACAACACAATATACTACACTCCACTGTGTGGACTTACCTAGAAGAGTATGGAGGACTGAATGAGGACTGCTAGTGGGATGACCAGAAACAGAGCAAAGTTCACATTGGGTAGTGCTAGAACTCATTTCCAAAATTCCTCCCCATAGACTCCAGTGTCCTTCTCATGCACAGCTTAACATACTCTATAGGGAGAGGAATACATCTTTGAAATCTAGTAACTTTATAGCACGTTTAATTCAGACTAACTACATTTCAAGTGATCAATAACCACATGTCTCTAGTGATCATCAAATAAGTCAGTACAGTTATGGATGCTCAGATTAGATGTGAAATAAACAGTTTCAGAATGTCAGTTATATTCTGATCTTTTTTCCTCTTCCCCAGAGCCAATGAAATTGGCCTTATCAATTGAGGCTAAAGCATGGAAGATGTTACTCTGTCGATATTTGAATGAAGAATACAAAAAGAAAATGTTAGACATGATAGCATTTATCAATGAATATTTGAAAAAGTTATCTAGACCTATCCGTGATTTAGATGATGTCAGATTTGCAATGGAAGCCTTAGCGTGTATCCGTGATAACGAAATTCAAATGGACATGACTTTGGGACCAATTGAAGTAAGAAATAATTGCATTTTTTTTTTCTTTCTTGAGATGCTTGTCAAAAAAAGAGAGAGGGACACCTGGGTAGCTCAGTTGGTTAAGCATCCGACTTCAGCTTAGGTCATGATCTCGTGGTTTGTGAGTTCAAACCCCATGTCGGGTTCTGTGCTGACAGCTCAGAGCCTGGAGCCTGCTTCAGATTCTGTGTCTTCCTCTCTCTCTGCCCCTCCCCTGCTCACTCTGTCTCCCTATCTCTCGCAAAAATAATTAATCATTAAAAAATATTTTAAAAAATTTAAAAGACACACGCACACACAAATTGATTCTATTAACATACTTCAACTATTTTATGGCATAGTCTGCCTCTTTCTCCTTTCTGATTTGTTGTCATTGGAGGAATTTTGACAATTATCAACAGTGAATAGTATACAAAGGAAGACTGATATATTAATAATGCTGAACTGGTCTAGACAGTGTTCAGTTTTTTATAGTAGCACCAATATTTTACAGAAATGAATGGTTTTGCTCTTCCATGTCAATCCTGACAATTTAGGCAAGTTCCCCAAATATCTTTAGCTTTCCTTAGAAACCACTGACAGGTCTAACTCATGACCAACGACATACGCTGGGCAGCATGGTGGGAGCAGTGCACTTAGGCTCAATAGTAAGCTATTGGAACTAAGATCAACCAGAGATCTTTTTAGGGTAGAGAACTGTATTAGTTTCCTGTTGATTCCACTCTCTTGCCTCCCTCTTTTCCTTATATGGACCTTTGTGATTACATGGGGCCCACCCAGTTTATCCAGGACAATCTCCCCATCTCAAGTTTTTAAACATAATTGCATCTGCAAAGTCCCTTTTGACATGTAAAGTAACATAGTACAGGTTCTATGGATTAGGATGCGGACAACATTGGAGAGGCCATTATTTTGTGTACTTTATGACTAATATTTAAATTCCTCGCTCATAGTGATAATAAAAATCAGAGTCTTAGTTTATTTTATGACTCTTTAAAAATTCTCTAAATTAAATCTAAATTTAAATTTAAATTCCTCTATTCCCCAAAATACCTGTGGGACTAGCATTCTCACTGACTCTGTTTGGTATGCCAATGCTCATAACTGAGTATTGCCTTCTTAAAACTATTTAGTGTTTATACTCTCTGGTAGCTAATACACTTCATACCTTTACTACCTTTTTAAATCTTAGTATTAGGGAGTTTTTGATGCCTGACCATCCATTTCTTAAGATTTAACAAGCTATCATATCATTTTTTCTTGACTGCAGAAATCTCATTCTTCAGCATGAATTCTTTTAGTAAATCCATTTGTCAGTCCATTCCTTTGGTCATTCAAGTTTCTTTTCTTCAGATTATCTCCCACATCATTGTTTCATTCTATTTTTTACGTAGCCAGCCCATATTTGAATAGAGTAATGAGAAGATACTTTGCATGGTATTGCACAAGATCAAGGAGGAGAGAGACAGAAAATGATTCTAGGGATATTTCTAGGATAGTATTTCAATGTGACCTGCCCATATCTCCATCAGAATCACCTTATTAAATGCAGATATCAAGACCTAGGATCTAGAGTCAATATCCGGTATCAGTTAAAATCTAAAGGTACTTTTTATACATATTTAATTTAGGAACCACTCTTCTAGACTATGCTCTCTTCTTCTAAGAATGGGGAGAATAGGAACGTGTTTCTAGAAGGCATCTACATCATTTGGCAATTGCTTTCCTTGTAATGTTTCTGAACTCTTCTCCCACTCTCCAGGAAGCCTATGCTATTTTAAACAGGTTTGAAGTTGAAGTAACCAAAGAAGAATCAGAAGCAGTTGATACCCTGAGATATTCTTTCAATAAATTGCAGAGCAAAGCTGTAAGTACAAATTTAATTCTTATTTTTTAGAAGTCACTATTTCTAGGAAAAAAATTTCATACATTATAAGGCTTAGATATTATTTTAATAGCTTTATTGAGATATAATTTACATACCGTAAAATTTACCATTTCAAAGTATACAGTTCAGTGACTTTTAGTATATTCATAGAGTTGCATAACCACCATTATTATCTACTTTTAGGACACTTTCATCTTCCCAAGAGAAACCTCATACCCATTAGCAGCCACTCCTTCTTCTCTTACCCCAGTCCCTGGCAACCACAAATTTTCTTTTTGTCTCTATGAATTTGCCTTTTCCGGACATTTAATAGAGATGGAATCATACAATATGTAGCCTTTGTCATTGGCTTCTTTCCTGTAGCATAATGTTTTAAAGTTTATCCATGTTGTCCTAGGTACCATGACTTCATTTTCTTAATGTCTAATGATGTTGAGCATCATGTACTTATTGGCCATTCATCCATCTTGTCTGGAGAAATGTGAATTAAGTCCTTTGCTGTTTTTTTAAAAAGTGGGTTGCCTTTTTATTTTTGAGTTGTAAGAGCTCTTTACATATTTTGGATATGAATTCTGTATCAAAGGATTTGCAAAAATTTTCTGTCCTTCTGTGGGTTGTCTTTTCAATTTCATTTTCTTTTTTTAAATTTATTGTTTTCAAGTTTTTGCTTGAATTCCAGCTAGTTAAGACATGATATAATATTAGACACAGGTGTACAATATAGTGAGCCAGTACTTTCCATTGACCACCCAGTGCTCATCACAACTAGTGCACACCTTAGTCTTCCTCACCTGTGTAACCCATCCACCCACCCACCTTCCCTTCGGCAACCATCAGATTGTTTTCTGTCATTAAGAGTCTGTTTCTTGGTTCCTCTTTCTCTTTCTCTCTCTCTCTCTCTCTCTCTGTCTGTCTGTCTGTCTCTCTTCCCCTTTGCTCATTTGTTTTGTTTCTAAAATTCCACATATGAGTGAAATCATATAGTGTTTGTCTTTCTTTGACTGACTTATTTCACTTAGCATAATACTCTCTAGTCCCATCCATGTTGTCAGGGAAATGCAAATCAAAACTACAATGAGATACCACCTTATGACTGTCAGAATGGCTAATATTAACAACACAAGAAACAACAGGTGTTGAAGGGGCACCCTCTTGCACTGTTGGTGAGAATGAAAACTGTTGTAGCCACTGTGGAAGACGGTATGGAGGTTCCTCAAAAAAGTTAGAAATAGAACTATCCTATGATTCAGCATTTGCACTACTAGATATTTACCTAAAGTACTAATTCAAAGGGATACATGCACCCCAATGTTTATAGCAGCATTATCTACCATAGTCAAATTATGGAAATAGTCCAAGTGTCCATCAACTGATGAATGGATAAAGAAGATATCTTTTCAGTATCTTGACACTGTCCTTCCCATCCCCCCCTTTTTTTTTCTGTGTTAAAAGACACATAACATGAAATTTACCATGTTAATGATTGTTAAGGGCACAGCTCAGTGTCATTAAAGACATTTACATTGTTGTGCAGCCATTACCACTATATATCCCTATAATTCCTTTCATGTTGTAAATCTGAAACTCTATACCTAATTAATAGTAACTCTGCATTCTCCCTTCCCCTAAACCCTGGTAACCACTATTCTACATTCTGTCTCTGTGAATTTGAAGGACAAATTTTTAAAATTTTGACTTAATTTTTAATTAAGTCCAATTTATCTATTTTTTTTCTTTTGTTGCTTATGTTTTAGTATCATGTCTAGAAAACCGTTGCCTAAACCAGGGTCGTGAAGATTTACTACTATGTTTTCTTATGTAGTTTTTATAATTTTAACCCTTATATTTAAGTTCCTATTACATTCTGAGTTAATTTTTTTTTATGGTGTGAGTTAAGGGTGCAACTTCATGCAAAAGCATGTGGGTATCCCGTTGTCTCAGCACCATTTGTTGAAAGACTTCTTTCACCAATGAATTGCCTTGGCACCCTTGTTGAAAATCTGTTGACCATAAATGTAGGGAGTTATTTCTGGACTGTCAATTCTATTCTGTTGCTTCATTTGTCTACCCTTATGCCAGTAACCTAATGGCTTGATTATTGTAGTCATGTGCAAAGATTTTTAAAAACAATGGTATAATACACATAATGTTTAACATCTTAACTATATTTTTTACAAAAAATGTTAACGTTTTATTTATTTCTGAGAGAGAGAGACAGTGTGAGAAGGGGAGGGTCAGAGAGAGAGGGAGACACAGAATCTGAAACAGGCTCCAGGCTCTGAGCTAGCTGTCAGCACAGAGGCCGATGCGGGGCTTGAACCCATGAACTATGAGATCATGACCTGAACTGCAGTCAGCCACCCAATCAACTGAGCCACCCAGGCACCCTATATCTTAACTATTTTTAAGGGTAGTTAGTAGTGTTAAGTATATTCACATTGTTGTGCAACCAATCTCCAGAAATTTTTCATCTTATAAAACTTAAATTCTATATCCATTACATAATAATTCATGTCTGTTTCCCCAGTCCCTGGCAACTACCATTCTGCTTTCTGTCTCTATAAATTTGACTATTTTGGGAACCTCATATAAGTACAATGATGCAATGTTTTTGTGACTGGCTTATTTCAGTTGGTGTAATGTCCTCAAGGTTCATCCATGTTGTAACATGTGTCAGAATTTCCTTCCTTTCAAGTCTGACTAATATTCCATTATACGTATATGCCACATTTTGTTTATTCATTCATCTGTCAGTGGACACTTAGGTTGCTTCCATCTTTTGGCTATTGTGAATAATGCTGCCATGAACATGAAAGTGCAGATATCTTTTTGAGACCCCACTTTTAATTCTTTTGTGTAGATATCCAGGAATAGAATTGCTGTATCATATAGTTTTTAAGTTTTTGAGATCCACCATACTGTTTTCCAAAGCATCTGAATTGTTTTACATTCCTACCAACAGTGCAAAAAGGTTCCAATTTCTCCACATCTTTGCTAGCACTTGTTATTTTCTGTTTCCTTGATGATAGACATCCTAATTGGTGAGGTGGTATGTCACTGTGGTTTTGATTTGCACTTCCTGTATGATACATGATATTGATCATCTTTTTATATGCTTGTAGGCCATTTGCATTTTGTCTTTGGGAAAATGTCTATTCAAGTCCTTTGCCTATTAAAATTGAGTTATTTGTGGTTTTTGCTGTTGTTGTTGAGCTGTATGAGTTCTCTATATATTCTGGATATCAACTCCATATCAGCTATATGATTTGCAAATATTTTCTCATACCCCATGGGATCCCTATTCACTCTATTGACTATGTTCTTATAATTTCATTTATTCCTATAAAGGAGTTAATGATATTCCTCTTTCATTTTTATTTTTTTTAAAATGTTTTTTTAATGTTTTATTTTATTTCTAGGAGAGAGAGAGACAGACAGTGTGAGCAGGGGAGGGTCAGAGAGAGAGGGAGTCACAGACTGAAACAGGCTCCAGGCTCTGAGCTAGCTGTCAGCACAGAGCCCGACGCGGGGCTCGAACCCACGAAACGCGAGATCATGACCTAAGCGAAAGTCGGATGCTTAACCGACTAAGCCACCCAGGTGCCCCACCTCTTTCATTTTTAATTTTAGTAATTTGAGTCCTTTTCTCAGTCTAGGTAAAGGTTCATCAATTCTGTTGCTATTTTTCAAAGAAGAAACTTTTATTTGTTGATTTTCTCTGTTGTTTTCCTATTCTCTATATCATTTATCTGTGCTATAATTTTTATTATTTCTGTCTGCTTGTTTTTCGTTTAGTTTGTTCTTCTTTGCCTCGTTTGTTAAGGTGGATGGTCAGGTTACTGATTTGAGATTTTTTTCTTTTATTCAGGCATTTATAGCTATACGTTTCTCTCTAAGCATTTTTGAAGTTGGTAAACATTTATACAGTTAAACATTAAAAATGAACTCCAAGGGTGGGTCCAGATTCTTTAATTATAGTGAAAATTTTATTGAATGTTAATTAAACATTGGATTAAAATTCCTTATTTATGAAGAGATCTGTTAATGAGATTAAGGCAAGGCAGGGATGCAAGGATACGGAGCTGAAATTGGGGTCATGACTCATGATTCCAACTCTGCCACCAGGCAATTGGATGATCTTATGCAAGTTAATAACCTTTCTTTCTCAATTTCTTGATGTGATCATTCAGGAATATATTAGGACATTTTTTTATATGTGGTTATGAGGCTCCCTTGAGGTAGTGTGTATAAAATGCTTTATTAATACTCATGTTTATTTATTTATTTATTTATTTATTTATTTTATTTATTTCTAGGAGAGAGAGAGAGAGAGACAGCGTGAGCAGGGGAGGGTCAGAGAGAGAGGGGGTCACAGACTGAAACAGGCTCCAGGCTCTGAGCTGGCAGTCAGCACAGAGCCCGACGCGGGGCTCGAACCCACGAACCGCGAGATCATGACCTAAGCGAAAGTCGGACGCTTAACCGACTAAGCCACCCAGGCGCCCCTCATGTTTATTTAAATTCATGTTCGGTATTGACTAATCATTTATTTTTAAAAAGTGATTGATTATTTAGTCAGAGAAGTGTATCTTGGGAATGAAAGGGAGAACCCTCCATTGAGATTTAGTGAAGTTCAACTTTCTGTTATTGTTCAATGGAAAAGATTCACTCAGGTTGTTCTATCTCTTTAACTGTTAGTGTTAAACCTATTGGCCCATCCTTTACTACAATCACCAACAATCTTAAAGTAGCCTATATTCCAACCTAGGCAGATGCTGTTGTCGAGAACACTTTCGAGCAGGAGCCCTGGAACCACGATACCAGGTTTTGAATCTTGACCTTGCCTCATGCTGATGCTGGGGTCTTTGGGAGGCTATTTAGTGTCTCTGTGTCTCAGTTTTCTCACCCATAAAATGAGTATAATATCAGCATTTACTACACAGGGTTGTTGTGAGGATTAACTAGGTTAACATATGTAAAAAGCATGGCAGCTATTAAGTATGAATTAAGTGCTAGCTATTACGATTGAAGGTTTAAACAGAAACTTTGAGGAGTGTTATAGAAAACATTTCTCCCCCTTTTTAAATACCCAGTAATATCACTTTTTTTAAGGTGACTCTTCCAACCACTGCAACCATGAATCTACTAGAGGTTATTAATCCCAGATCTTCACTTGGCCCCAGAGCCAGCATGTGACCCAGATTGGGCCTAAAGCAGTAGCTGTCCCACTGGCCACAGTGATGGCCTGAACTGTAGCAGCCAGAAAACTTTTTCCTAGCCTCAGTTACAGAAGATGGCTTTGCCTCTTGGGTCATGAACTAGAATGATTTGTGTCACCTGTTGGTGGATTTGGGTTATTTATTTCTCTTTTGTTTTTGTTTCTGTCTTTTAGACAACATTGCAGAGACAACCTTGTTCATCCTTGGGCATCTGCAGGATAACAGACTTGCTGGAATAGAATTACAGCTTTCATTTAAATACATTTTCATTTAAATACATCTCACGTTGGGTATTCTTTCTTATTCTAGGTTTCTGTGCAAGATGAACTAGTTCAAGTGCAGCCAAAGTTTAAAAGTAATCTCCTTGAAGCCGTGGAAGTTTTTCGTGAGGATGTAATGAACTTCACAGAAGCGTATGAGATGGTAATCCAAGTATTTGCATGCTGTGGGTTAAAATGTTCTGTGGCGTGTTTATATGCGATGACAGTGATGAGTCTTGAGAAATACACTGTGATTTGCACATTGTATATAAGAGGGTATATTTGCATATTTGCAGCTATCGGAAAAACAGGGGATAGCTGGTCCTTTAAGCTTGTTTTATAGAGGAAGAAAGAAGATTTAACTGTTAAAAGGAGCAACAACTTTTGAGGTTGTGGAAGGAACAAAAGGTTTGGTCTTGTCTCTTCTCAGGCCAGAATGCTCATAGTTGAAAATGTAGTACAGTTGTTGGAAGGCTGTTAGAGACTATAAATACCCTATACCAGGGCATTATGCAGCTGATCTTTTCTTTTTTTTTACTAGACAACCAATAAAGTTATTGAAAATAAATAATAAACGTCACACTTGCTCAGTCCCACAGACTACTCAACCTAGCATCATGACCAACAATGATTCACCTCTTTGAAGTTAAACTCAAAAGTTGGATATATTCCCTAACATGTACTAATTTCTTTTAGTAGTCGCAGTGGATCTGGGTTCATAAGATAATTTTAAGCCCAAGTAATCATATAATGCTTTTTTTTAGACATGTGCTGAATTTACCTCTTTTAGTTGGATATGTTAACATTTTATGGCCCTCTCATTCTATTATACTGGAAATTGGGTCTATTTTTTAGCATATCCATAACATTCATGATTGTAGAGTCCATCTGGAGTCATTTTTGCAGCTGTTTTCTGGATGATGGCCACCAGAGACTGCCTTTTGCTTCTTCTAAGTATTCCACCTATGTGCTTCTCTGTTTCCACTGGGCTGAACCATCAGTGAAAGGAGGCTGTCATTGAAACTTTAGATCAGTTATTCTAATGCACAACCACAGCATCATCATTTACAGTCATAAAGGAAATGAAACAGAGCTCTAGTGGTCCAAGCTTCACGCAAGGTGTGATTTTGTCACATTTTTCATTAGCTATGCCATGGTCCTTTAGAAATGAATGCAGTTGGAGTGATGTGAATGTTCTAAAATTGATGGTGCTCATGGTTATAACAACTCTGTGAATATAGTACAAGCCATCAAATTGTCTGTTTTAAGTGAGAGATCATATGATACGTGAATAATATCTCAGTAAGGCTGTTACAAAAACTAAATGAAAACTTCACCTATGGGGCAAAATTAGACCATTTCAATTAAAAATAATGCTTATTGATTTAAAAGGAAAAAATAGGTAAACTCAATAAGTTGATAAATACACGTGATTAAGAATTTAAATAGAGAGGGGCCCCTGGGTGGTGGCTCAGTGAGTTAAGTATCCAACTTCAGCTTAGGTCATGATCTCATGGTTTGTGAGTTTGAGTCCTGCAACAGGCTCTGTGCTGGCAGCTCAGAGCCCAGAGCCTGCTTCAGATTCTGTGTCTCCCTCTCTCTCTCTCTGCCTGTCCCCTGCTTGTACTCACTCTCACTCTCAAAAATAAATAAATGTTAAAAAAAATTTTTTTTAAAGAATTTAAATGGAGATTATATTATTCATTACAGGAAGGACCCATGGTTCCAAATATACCACCGCAAGAAGCTAGCAACAGGCTACAGATATTTCAGGTAAAATTTCATTTTTTAAAATATTGACAATGTATTGTTATTCTTTAAAACAATTTTAGGGATAAATTTATGTGTTCTGTCTTACATTGGAAAAGTTATTGTTCGAAGTGCATACAGATTTTGCGTGTAGTCTAGTCTGCTAAATAATGTAATTGATTCTTATATTCCTTTATGCTCTTCTTCACAGAAGCTCTCTCTCTATTTCTAGCGAATAAGACTTTGATTTTGAACTTAAGTTTACACCTTATTCTAGTTCCAATAATCTTCTTTGTGTGTAAATGATAAAAATTCATAGAATAATAAAATACATGAAAATAACAAAATGTATCAAATTTAAAATATTGACAAATGGTTTCCTTGTCTTCTCTCTGTATCCGTTATTTTTCTTCCCTTTGTATCCATGACTTTAAAATTCCCACTTCATTTGCCCTACCTTAGACAATGCTTGCTGGATCAGGCCAACCATCCACCATTTTTTTCTATGTCCAGAGTGCTGAGAACATCTAGAGAAAAACCACACACCCATTTGGGTTAATGTTTTATGGATTCATGGATTCCTATGTAAGCTGGCCCCTAGGAGTATCTGGCAATTCTACTATTTGTTTCTGTTCTCTATCCTGTTTTCTGTAGTGGCTGTACTATATGTTCATGTTCTCTTTATGTTCCCTATCCCACTTGTACTTGCAGTCATGAAAAAATCTTTATCAGATGCCTACCCTGTGTCTTAGTCAATAGAAAGATGATTAAGCAATGGTTCTTTCCTCTAAGCTGCTAACATCTGGTAGGGAGACAGAGAGCTGGATAGATAGTAATTGCAAAACCACGTGGTGAGCACTCTGATCTAGGTGTGATATTTTTGTAGTGCTTATTTATTTTTGAGAAAGAGACAGAGGGCAAGCAGGGGAGGGGCAGAGAGAGGGGGAGACAGAATCTGAAGCAGGCTCCAGGCCCTGAGCTGTCAGCACACAGCCCAACATGGGGCTCTAACCTACAAACCGCAAGACCATCATCTGAGCTGAAGTTGAATGCTTAACCAACTGAGCCACCCAGGCACCCCCTCTCCCTTGTTCCTTCTTAGGTTGACCTTTTTATCTCCTTTACTCTTAACCTCTTCCTCTTAACTAAATCTTCCCAATCAACATTTTAAAAGCTGTGTGTCTTTCCTTTTTACAGTAACAATAATAAACATGTCTCTGTTCTGCACCCTCTACTAAATGTCACTTTTTTTCTTCACCTGACCCCGGTTTCTGTCTGCGTTTATATTCAGGCAGCTTCCATGGTTGTCCCACCAGGAAATCCATGTGAGCTTTGGTCCAAAACCCAGGGTTTCTTCTTTACTAGAATACCCAAGTTTTGCAGCAGATTAAACCATGTGAAGGCTTTCTATAGCTCATAACTTAGTTTTGCCACATGCTGGTCATTTCTGAATATCCCTTTACCTTTGTCAGAGACGACTTCCTATCACTTTACAATTGGGCTTTTCACTTCAAAGCAAATACATGGAAAAGTGGAGTCTGTAATTTTCTTCTTGTTGTTTTAGATGCATGTACCAGCGATGGTTCAGGCTCTTTCCATGCATGCTTTTGTCCAGTTGAATGGAATCTCTCCACTTGCAGGTTCTCCTGAGAGGGGCAGTTCAGGCTTTTGCCATCAGAACCAAGTAGAATTTCTCATATGGTATCCAATTTTCAAGTATCTCCCTTGATTTGAATGACTTAAATTGAAAATCCAGACCCAGATAAGAAAAGTGTTTCTCCAGGATCATTCGAGCAACCGGGAATTGCAGCTGACCCTAGAGGAATAAACTTGTGTGAATTAGGTGAAATCAGCTGTTACAGAACCCGGTGTCTGTGCTGCCTGGCTCCAGAGGGATAGGTCCAGCCCAGTAACTCTCGTGGGTTTCTATAAGGTAATCTGTCTGTGCTGGCAAGGGTTTTCATGGGATGCAGCCTTTCATTGAATATGATGTTCTCAGACAAAAAGTCATAGTCTCTTGATATTGTTGGGGTTCTTTTGTCCTCAGTACAATAATGGTCACTCTTGGACTAAAACCAGATCCTCCTATCTATTGCTCTTGCCAGCACTTCATGCTGGATGCTGGATGAGGTTCTGATCCTTTGCTACCTGAAGTCCCCAGGGCTCTGGGGAAAAGCCTGCGTCTCTGGAGGAACCAGGATCAAGACTGATCTGCTTACCTGATGGCTGCCAGCTGAGTCAAGCAGAAGCCCTTGGCAATAAAGGCAGGAGGAAGGATGAAAATAGTAATGTTGGATGGTGATAAGTGCCGAGGAAAAAAATAAAGCAGGAAGAGGCATAACATGCTGGGTTGTGTGTATGTAAAGTGGAAGGTTTCCAGAGAGGGCATCCTTGAAAAGGTGGCATTTGAAAAGAGACCTAAAGAAATGAGGGAACAGGTTCAGCATGTATCTGGAAAAGCAGCTTTCCAGGCAGAAAAATGAGCAGGTGTGAAGGTCCTGAATATGAGCAAATATGACATCAATTTACTTATGTTTTCAAAGACTCACTCTGGTTTCAGTGTTGAGAGTAGATTATTGACAGTCAAGGGTAGAAGCAGGGAGGATAATTAGGAAGCTATTGAGGTAATCCGGACAGAGTGACAGTAACGTGGACCAGCCTGGTGGCCTTGGAGTTGATGAGCAGTGGTTGAAGCCAGGGTGTATTTTGAAGGTAGACCCACCTCCTGTCTTTCCCTCAGGAGTTACCAATTTATTGGTTAGCAACTGGGACTTTAATGGGTCACCCTTTTACCAGGGGTGTGGCCACTTCATTGAAAAGACATTGAAGGGCCCATCTCTTGCCATCTTGCTCCTTCTGTTCTGCCTATGTTTGGGGTATGAGGTAAGCAGGCTGTTCGCCATGCATCTGGCTGAACATGTGACCCAACTCTCCTCAAAAGCAGGTACCCTATCACCCTCCAACCTCCAAGAAAAGCAGATGTGAAGACCTAGATTGTGGAAAGAAGAAGGAGCCTCATGTGGGGCCTCAGGGTTCAGTGGTGTTTTCTGATGCAATTTTACTCTGATTTCCAGAGTTACTGGGCACTCAGTTGACAAAGCTGATTATTTTGCTCTCCATTCGGTTGGTGCTTTGGGTCTTTTTATATTGTTTGGGAACTGAATGGAAAAGGGGGTGAGTTACTGGCATCCATCAATAGTCTTTACCTCATAGACAAGATTTTAAATATCATTAGTTTAAAGTACATTAACTTTAAAGATTTTGTTTCTCCTTTTCTAGTGTTTACATGGTCCCATGGATACTTTAGTCAGTAAATTTGTTGAGTAACCACTGTAATAACCACCAAGAAATGTAAAAAGTGAAAAATATGGCCCTTTCTAGGAATCAAGAGTCCATTGGGTTTCCTCCAAGGTCTTCACACTTTCCTGATTTGGCTCCTCTAAAATATATTTGTGGAATTTAAGAAACAAAACAAATGAACATATGGGAAGTGGGGAAAAAAGAGAGAGAGAAAGGGAAACAAACCATAAGAGATTCTTTACAATAGAGAACAACAAACTGAGAGTTGATGGAGGGAAAAGGGTGGGGAATGGGCTAAATGCGTGATGAGTATTAGGAGGGCACTTGTGATGAGCACTGAGCATTATACGTAAGTGATGAATCACTAAATTCTACTCTTGAGACCAATACTACACTATAGGTTAACTACCTAGAATTTAAATTAAAATTTGAAGAAAAAAATATACTAACATATCTGTCAGATCTGATTCACTATCTGGGTATTGTGAGGTCTGATGCCAGACGTTCTTCAGGGCTGAAAATTTGGGATCCCTCTTGATATTTTATACCCTTTACGTAGAGCACACATGTCTCATCACAGGTGGGTTATTTCTATTTGCTTTTGTGCTTTACTTAGCATTGTAAGTATAGGAGATTCTACTTTTGGTTCAAAGGGCAGACGTGTGCATTAACTTCACTGATTCAGATTGTTGGAATTCTTTCAAATAGTGTTGAAATGGAATCCTTCATTTTATAGACTATTGCGTGGTGAGAAAACAGGGTTGAAAGGACCATACTCACTCATTTGAACTATGTAGAAGAGATGACAAGTCTAAATTAGTGAAAAAGCCTGAATTATAGATTTTTTAAAATACAGTTTTATTACTTTCAGACATATTTATGGGAACTTGAAATATAGGTCTTCTGGGGACCACTTAATTTATTAAAGAAAAAATTTTATGTAAAATGGATCCTTCAGAATGCTTAAAAGTCAATTTTACTAAGTGCTTAACTTTTCTTCTGATAGCTTAGTATCAGTATAAATTTTTTCACAGATCCTTGTGTCACAGATATTATTAAACAAACCTCAATGTAGCTTTTATTCCAATTATAATAAATTCTACCTTAATGGGGCCTGAATTAATTATACTTTACTACAACTTAAAAATCTTTTATAGGCCAATTTTGATGATCTGTGGAGGAAGTTTGTTACATATTCATCTGGTGAACAACTTTTTGGATTGCCTGTGACTGATTATGAGGTTTTACACAAAACTAGGTAAGTTTAAAAGTTGTACAAGTGTTACATGCAACTAATTAAATTCTGTCCCTTAGAAGAATCAGGTCATCATTAAATCCTTTATTATGGAGACAGTCTCCCCTAGAACACTCTTAAATATTCTCCTTATTCCTGGCTATTCCTGACCTACAGGTCGCATTGTTGCCATATATAACAAATGTCCTTGAGGAGTTGAAAATATGTTGCAAAAGTTGTGATTTGTGGCCTATATTTAGCCTGTGCTTTATTTTTTTTCCCTTCACTATTTTTTTAATAGTGCCAATTATTGTGCAGAAGCACTGCAATTTTGTATATTTTTTGTTTATTTAGAAGAATAGCCATCCTTGGCTTTTCAGCCCCTCTTATTGCATTTATGCTAATGGTGCTTTGCTTCTGACTAAACATAGAATTCATCAGGATTGAAGGCCAAGGAACTTAATTGATTTTAAATAGTAAGTAGATCTAGGAATTAAGCAAGTATATCTTAATGGAATTTTATATAACTTTTCTCAAACACAAAATCAAAACAGTGGCTTTAGCTTTTTAGGATCAGGGCTTTAAAAAAGAACTTTATGTTAATCTCATTCAAAGTCATAACATGTCTTTGCAAAATAGACAAGAAATTTTCTGACCATAAATTAATGCTTCAGACTACCTAAGGGTAGATGGTTTGTATTCTTTTTCAAGCAGTCATTTGCCAAGCTTAACCGGATGACCAATTGTGTTAGAACTGCAGATGTCTGTTCTTTGCCCTGACTTACTAAATCAGGATCTCAGGGGTTGGGTGCTGCATTTTCATAAATTCCCTAGTTAATTCTTTGCACGCTTAGTCTGAGATTCGGTGTTTTCTTTTAACTCTCAGTATTCTAGGGAAAATAATCATCCTCATTTACTATTTAGTTTTTATATTTAAGTAATTTATGAATCATTTGCAAAAGTACAAATAAAGGAATGGTGAAAAGCACTTTTGTTGGAAAATGTAATAAGAACTTAAGCAGTGAAAACCAAAACTTTTACTTCATAATACCCTAGTTTGAAGATATTTACACAAAGTGGAAATTGACTTCAGAATCCGACTGTAGCAGAACCAATGTGAGTTGGCTCCTTGGTGAGTCAGAAGCTCCACAAGTTTAAGGTGTCACACAAAGAAAACTTGGTTTGCAGCAAATAAGGAGATCATGAGGAATAGTTTCCAAAGCCATGACTCCCTGAGAGAAGGTGAATGGGTTCCTTTCATTTAGGGTTAAAATGAATATATCAGTAGGAAAGCCTTGTCATTGTTTGTAAAGGCGACCATGATATTGTGCATGTGCCTTAAGGAAACAAGCCAATACACACATTGTATGTTATGTAAATGAAGCATGTGCTCCTCCATGGGTGGAGAGTTTCGTATTATAATGCGGTAAAGGTGATTGTAAGTCATTCCAGAGGTCACCTTATGGTCCATCTGAGTTTAGCTCCAAGGGTCTGGGAGGTTGGGAGGTCTTTTGAGTAGTGGTCTCAGGTTTCCTTTGCCTAAGTTAAGAGGTAAGCCAGAAAGAAGAGCTTAAGGAAAAATTTCAGACAAAGATTAGTGAGTACAAGCAGTGGGGGCAATAAAGGTCAGTCCTTGGGTTCTCGCTGGTGACACCACCAACTGCTTATCAGCTGTCATGCACAAATCTGGACTGTACCCATTCTGTAGACACTGATTTCCAGTTTCAAATCCATCTCCAACAGCTCTAGCTTATTATTACTTCTTACTTTTCTTGGACTTGCATTGCCAAAACCCAGAACTGTTGAAAACTCAGACACTCATAATTTTGTTAAAGAGAGGATCACCATCTTTCTTGCATCATAAATGCAAAAAAACTTTACTTTTACATTTGAAGAATCAAGTTAATGAACTTTTTCATTTCTGCATCATCTGTCTCCTTTGAGTACACATCTGCCTTCAGTATCTGTCTACTTAGGGGATGTCCCAAATAAGACGTACACAAACATCATAGATAATGAAAGAACAGTCATTTATCCTTTTCACAAAATGGGATGGTCTAGGTTCTAGGATGGTAAACCATTGCATGATGAAGCCCTTGCCTCTACGGAAAAATATCATAAATTACTGATTTGGGTAAAATTCATCCAGGTAATTATCATCTAAAGAGCCACAGTCTGAGATCTCACTTACATAGTCAGGTGGACTATCACAGGTAGAGTCTAGTGTGTTGCTCTGTGTCTCTTTCCTATTTAATACTTGGGAAGCACCTTCTTTTGTCAGTTGTCTTCTCTTTGCTGGTTTACGTGAAAAATGAACAATTCTGAATCCTTAAAAAATTTTAAAAAAAAAACACCCCAAAACAGTGTCTCTCCAGTGTTCTTAAAAGATGATGCAGTACTTTGGGCAACACAATAAGAAACCTGAGGAAAAATTGTTGTCCCTTTCTTATTGAAGATCTTGTCATTCTTTTTGTATTACTTTAGTCATTTTTAGAATACTTGGAAACACTCCATGATCAATAATGGAATCATTTCTAAGAATCAGCAAAATGAAACAAGAATTGGAAAAACAAGAGTTAAGATTCCAGAATGTGTCTTAGATTTATAAAAGGGCCCAGTGTACACATTTGATAACTGCAAGATAGAATGAGTTTTACTTTATGAAAAACATAAGCAAATTTTAACTTTGGCCTTTGCATTATTTACAATAAACAATAAAAGTTATGAATATTAATCCTTACAAATAGTTAAAGCTGCTCAAGAAATAAACTCAAAAACTGAAATTGGGTCCAGGGGGGTTGAGGAATTCTTGGGAGCTTTGACAAACTCAATTTTTGGTATATTACACAACAAAGGACTTTTTCTAGGGATCTATAATCCCTCCTATTATTCTTGTTATGTATATAACTCCATTTGGGCACATGAGGGCAAACTTTTGGTGGGAAAGTGATGTTTAAGTCACTTTCCTAGGGACAGATGTTCTCATAAAAACCCAGCTTGCATTTGAAATAAAAAAAAAATTAAAATATTAGCCTTAGCTTTGATCTTACAATCAAGTTCTGATCCCATTGTTTGCAATGATTGGAATGGTAATAACAATCAAGCCATTTGTTAGGGTCAAGTCATAGTATGACTTGGAATATTTGAGAGCTGTAAACTTGACCTGATTGATGGAGCTTTGATAAAATCTTTGTTTGGAAACCAACAGGGTTGTTTGCATTTTGTTGTTTATGAAGTACACACGTGATGTATGAAATATTTGATTGGATGAATTATGTCTATCCAATAATGATATTTATTTTTAAAATACACATTATGTAATTACTTAAATATTTGGCTTCCCAGAAAGGAACTCAACTTGCTACAGAAGCTGTATGGACTCTATGATACCGTAATGAGCAATATTAGTGGTTATTATGAAATACTTTGGGGAGATGTAGACATTGAAAAAATTAATGCAGAACTGCAGGAATTTCAAAACAGGTGAGTTTTAATTGAATTAAGCTTACTTTTTTCTAGTGCCTATCTTCATAGGGTTTTGTAGGTATTTCACAAATGAATTTATCCTCTGATATATTGCTATAGATACATAACAACTTTGTCAAAGAAATTGTGTAATAATATAATTTTTTTCCCTGAAAGGTGTCGTAAACTCCCAAAAGGGCTTAAAGATTGGCAAGCTTTTTTGGATCTGAAAAAAAGAATTGATGATTTCAGTGAGTCATGTCCTCTACTGGAAATGATGACCAATAAGGCAATGAAACAGAGACACTGGGATCGAATCTCTGAGTTAACTGGAACCCCCTTTGATGTGGAATCTGATTCGTTTTGTCTTAGAAATATTATGGAAGCACCACTACTTAAAAATAAGGATGACATTGAGGTACAAAAGTTATAAGATCTTATCACCGGTTCATTAAAGAACATTTTTTTTTCTGTTCTGGGGTGCCTCGGGTGGCTCAGTCAATGGGGCATCCAACTTTGAATCAGGTCACGATCTTGCAGCTCATGAGTTCAAGCCCTGTGTAGTGTGCTATGCTGACAGCTCAGAGCCTGGAGCCTGCTTTGGATTCTGTGTATCTCTCTCTCTGCCCCACCCTGCTTATGCTCTGTCTCTGTCTCTTTCCCTCAGAAATAAACATGAAAAAAAATTTTTTTTAAGAAAATCTTTTTCCTTTCTGAAAACTGTACAGACATTTTATTTCAGGGTGTACTAATTGCCTTATATAATGTACCCTCAAAATTTGGAATGATCCTGAACATCCTTTGATTTTGCAAAATAATACAATAACTCAAGAAGATAAGATGATTATTTGAAATACATTCACTTGAGGGGTCCTCAATCTACCCTCCTTGTCCTTTAACTGCACTCTCATTAAAAAAAAATCTGTTTAATTCTGTATTACGTTCCTGGTGAATTCCTCAGAACACCTTCCAAATTTCTAATTCTATACTTTTTCTTATTAATCTACTACATATTATTTTTCCTTTCTAAGATTTTAAATTGGTTCTTTTTCTTTTTGTGTGTGTGCTTAGTATGGTATGGTATTTCTTTTTTATTATTGAGATATAATTTCTGTAATTATATGATTTTTATTGCTGAGATATAAACTTATTAGTTTATGTTTGCAACATAATGACTCTATACATGTGTAAATCACAGTGTGATCACCACAATATATGTAGTTAACATCCATCAGCACACATTGTTAATTTTTTTTTCCTTGTGTTGAGAACTTTTCTCTTAACAACTCCCAAAAAACACAATACAGTATCATCAACTATAGTCACCATGCTGTACATTAGATCCCCAGGACATATTTATGTTATAACTAGAAGTTTTTACCTTTGACCACCTTCACCCATTTCATTCACTTCACCACCCCCCACCACTGGGAACCACTAGTCTGTTCTCAGTATCTATGTTCTGGTTTCTTTCTTTTTGAATTAGTGTTTTCATTTTCTTTGAATAAATACCCAGAAGTAGTATTGCTGGATCATATGTATCCCTATGTTTATTTTTTATTTTTTATTTTTTGGCAGAACCTCCATACTATTTTCTATAGCAGCTGCACCAATTTACATTCCCACCAACAGTGGGAAGGGTTCTCTTTTCTTCTCATCCTCACCAACACTTGTTATTTCTTGTCTTTGTGAAGATAGCCATTCTGACAGGTGTGAGGTGGCATCTCACTGTGGTTTTGATTTGTTAATCCCTGAGGATTAGGGATGTTGAGCGCATTTTCATGCATCTGTTAGCCATATGAATGTCTTCTTTGGAAAAATGTCTGAGTCCTCTCTCATTTTTTTATGAATTGGATTGTTTGGGGTCTTTTCCTAATTGAGTTGTGTGAGTCCTTTGTATATTTTAGATATTAACCCCTTATCAGATTTATGATTTGCAAATATTTTATTTCCTTTGTGGTTTGCCTTTTCATTTTGTTGATGGCTTTCTTCACCATGCAGAAACATTTTAGTTTAATATTGTCCCATTTGTGTATTTTTGCTTGTGTTTCCTTGGCTTTGTTGTCAACATTTCTTGTGAGACTTGTCTAGTAGCGATGGACTCCTTTAGCTTTGGCTTATCTGGAAACTCTTTATCTTATTTGTCTTATTCTGAAAGACAAATTTGCCAGGTAGGATATTCTTGATGGCATTTGTTTTGTTTTGTTTGGTTTGGTTTGGTTTGGTTTGTTTTGTTTTCTCAGCACTTTGACTATATGTGCTCCTCTCTTATGGTCTGCACAACTTCTGCTGAAAAATCTGCTATTAGTTTTATGAGAGTTCCCTTGTAGGTAACACGTTTTTCTCTTGTTACTTGTAAGGTTTTCTCTTTGTTTTTAACTTTTGACACTTCAATTTTAATGTGTTTTGGTGTCGGTCTCTTGAGTCATCTGTTTTGAAGCTCCCTGGGCTTCCTAGATGTGGATGTCTGTTTCCTTCCCCATCTTAGGGGAGTTATCAGCTATTATTTCTGATAATTCAGTGTTCAAGATCAATGTGATCTATCTATAAGTCCCTTAAGTTATTTTCACTATTTTTCATTCTTTGTTCTTTTTGTTCTGGTTGGGTAAGTTCTGCTGCCCTGTCTTTGAGTTCATGATCCTTTCTTGTGCTTCATCTAGTTTACTATTGAACTCCTTTTTGTATTTTTCTATTCTGTGATTGTATTCTTCAGCTCCATGACTTCTATTTGGTACTTCTAAAATATTGTCTTTCTCTTTGTTGAAATTCTTACTTTGTTCATGCATTTTTCTCCTGAACTTGTTAAGTATTATTGTGACTAGTATTTTGAGCTCTTTAGCTGGTATACCACCCATCTCTGTTTCATTGAAGTCTTTTTCTGAGGTTTTTATCGTGTTTCATTTGGACAATATTCCTGTTTCTTTATTTTACTTTCCTCTCTGTGTCAGTTTTTATGCATTATATAAAACAGCCACCTCTCTCAGTCTTGAAGGAGGAGGCTTATGAAGGAGATGAGCCTTATCATTCAAGCCCACCCTAGCTCTTGCTTGGCTCTCAGAACTTTGTTTCTTCTAGTAGTCTACTTTATCTTTAGTTACTCCCAGTAATTGAAGGTGTAACGAGACCTATCAGGCTCCAAAGTGGATTTAGGCCAATTGGAAGCCAAATTTTCAGGCAGCAACTTTTTAAATATGTAAATATACATCTTTTCAGGGAACACTAGGAATTGGGCATTTCTGTATGTTCTCTCTTCACTGAACCCTGGGATGATAGTCAGGTAAGAACCTTCTTTGTTTGCCACTATCCTGTTGAACCCATGAACACATTCTCCAGTAGTCACCTGACTCAGGCCATCAAGTGATGTGCCTTTTGACCAACAGCAACAGCTGTTCACACAAGCTCCTTTCTTAGAGACACCAGTATTTGGCAACATGGCATAAGGAATATGAAGAGAGCACCTGCCCTTCAAAGTCTCTGGAGAGGATTAGAGTTGGCCCTTAGATATATGTTTAATTAGAAGCTTGCTCCTCAGGCCAGAGCGGTGAAGTTAAACCGTTAGGTCTCACTGAGCATTCCAGTCTGCTGTCTCTGTACTGGGGGTACATAGCTGGTTAAGAACATTTTCCTGGCTTGTTATGGTCCGTGGCACCTCAAACATAAGCCTCAGTTGCTGCCAGAATCAGGTGATCAAGAGATATCCCCTGGATGACAGCTCCAAAAACAAAAACAAAAACCCCAAAACAAACAACAACAACAAAAAAAACTCAGGGTTCCAGACATGGGCATAAGCTTCTTTCTAGGAGATAGCAGTGACCTGGGGGTGAGGTAGAGGACAGTGCAACAATGGTGCCCACTCCTCTCTATCTTTGGAGAGAACTCCTACCTTTGTGTTACATTAGATGCCTGACCCTCAGACAGCAGCTGTAAGATAAGCAAAGAGGCCCTCTTCACAGAAAGGCTGGACAGTTTTCAGTGGGTTGTCTCTGTGCTGGACCCTGGGATATAGCCAGATATGTCTTTGTAAACCCTTTATAATAGCTCCCCCAACTCCCTGCAACTCACCAGAGCCCTCAGACCAGGGCTTCTTCTCCACCCACTGGTTTGCGTATCTTTTTCACTTTCGGTTCACGGAGATGTTTGTTTGGTTTGTAAATCTGGCTATGTTTTTACTTGCTCTTTTTTGTATTTTATCTATTATTCTATATTTTTGGAGGCAGGGAACTGTACCATGTGACCAGAAATCTCTTGTATATATGGTTTTGAGTTTCCTGCCTCTCCTTTCTCCCTTCTTAACAACCTATGTACACTAGAAATTCTGTTTTCAAAACATTATGTACTGTTTATAAATATCATTCAAATACTATTGAAGGAAACAAATACTATTTGGTGACCATTTCACTCTTATAAGTAGGGCTGTTTAAAAAATTCTTAATGTTTATTTTTGAGAGAGAGAGACAGTGACAGAGCACAAGCAGGGGAGGGGCAGAGAGAGAGGGAGATACAGACCAAAGCAGGCTCCAGGCTTCGAGCTGTCAACACAGAGCCTGATGCAGGGCTAGAATCCACAAACTGTGAGATCATGACCTGAGCTAACGTCAGACACTATAATTCCAAAGAATTCTAGGCTTCAGTTACTATTTGTACCCCAAAATGGGATCTCAGCGGTGTGTACCCTGATACATCCTGTTTGCATGTCCTGCTATTAACCAAGGCAGATTCCTTCTGTTATTGGACTCACTGTCTCCAAAGGAGCTCTTTTCTCTTGCTGTAGAACATCTCCTCCCACCACCCAATGGAATCTCACTCAGTCTCACATGCTCCCTCCTCCATGAAGCCTTCCCTCCTGACTGCAGGAAGAAATCCTTTCTCCCTCTTCAGAACTCATGAAAGTCATACCACTATGAGGACATTTCCTACATGCCAATTTGGATCATAATTATGTGTGGAAATACCTTGCACCTTTCAATTCCTTCCCATCTATGAGATTCTGTTACACTAAGTATGCAAACAAATACAGGCATGGTGGGGAAAATACCTTCTTTTATTTTCCCTGTGAGATTTTCATATCAAAGATTTTCGGAAAAACAGGAAAACTTGTAAGAAAAAAAAATAGAATGACTTTTAAGCAAATGAGATATTCATATCAGGGTCAGAACAGGCAGGAATATGGCAATGATTCTCTGCTACTTTAAAGAGTTCAAAGGACTCCCACATATATTCTCACTTGTTTCTTATAGCAAGCTGCTGAGATAGAGCAGCTGGGATTATCTCCACGTTGGCTAGAAAGCTCCAATGAAAAATATAATAAAAAAACATGATGATTTAAGTTCTGCTATTGTATGTATGTGGTACAATAAAATAATTAGCAGTCAGAGGGTTCTTACTTGAACTTGTAACATGATGTTCTTGAGCCTTGGTTTTCTTTCTTCCTTCTCCTCCTCCTCCTCCTCCTCCTCCTGCTCTTTGGAGCAGGGAGGGGAAAAGGGAGAGGGAGAATCTTAGGCAGGCTCCATGCCCTGCTTCCAACACAGTGCTCAATCTCATGACTGAGATCACGACCTGAGCTGAAATCAAGAGTCAGAAGATTAACTGACTGAGCCACCCAGGCATCCCTTGAGTCTTGGGGAGTTTTTTTGGCCACAAAATGACTATGACTTCTAGGTCCAAGCTCAAAAATTCATGATTTTACAAAATTTATAGTTGAAAATGTCATGACATATTCTTTGATCTCCCTCTGAAGGACATTTGCATATCTGCCATTAAAGAGAAGGATATTGAAGCCAAGCTGACTCAGGTGATTGAAAACTGGACCAACCAGAACCTGAGTTTTGCCTCATTTAAGGGAAAGGGAGAGCTCCTTCTCAAAGGAACTGAATCTGGAGAAATTATCACCTTGATGGAGGATAGTTTAATGGTCTTAGGTTCCTTACTAAGCAACAGGTAATTTTATACTTTGGGGGGAAGGTTTTAATTTGGTTTTTAGAATTATATAATACTAGGTGAAAGCCCAGTTTTACAGCTGTGGCATAATACAAAATTCTGACCTAAAGTGCTCACTCTTGTCTCTTCTCACACAAGCGGCCTGTTTTCCCTAACAATCATGTCCTCTGCCTCTTCTTTATGATACTCATCTCTCCGTCCTATTGTCCTGGTGGGCCCCATCATAATTACTTTCCCCCAAATAGGCAGCTTATCTCCTGAACATTTTGCACCCCCCACCATGATCTATTTTATTTTCTTTCTCTTTCAAATCTCCAATCTGTCATCTTCGGCCTCCTTGGTTAACCCTGCTCAAGTGTTCATCCAGGGGCCCAGGTGAAGTATCTTGGCCCAGGAGAAGTATCTTGGCAACACATGAAAGAACTATATATCACTAGGGACTTGTTACTTAAACACTTCATGCATCTTTTTTTTTTTTTTTACAAATAGTTTATTGTCAAATTAGTTTCCACATAACACTCAGTGCTCATCCCCATAAGTGTCCTCCTCTATGCCCATCCCCCCTCCCCCCCACATCCATCAGTCCTCAGTTTTTGTCAGCATTCAAGAGTCTCTCATGGTTTGCCTCTCTCCCTTTCCCCCACCATTTCCGCCCTTCTTCTCCCCCTTGTTCCTCCGTCAAGTTCCTCCTAATCCTCCTATACGTGCAAACATATGATATTTGTCCTTCTCTGCCTGACTTATTTCGCTCAGCATAACACCCTCAAGGTCCATCCATGTTGCTACACATGGCCAGATTTCATTGTTTCTCATTGCCATGTAGTATTCCATGGTATAGATAAACCACATCTTCTTGATCCATTCTTCTGTTGATGGACACTTAGGCTCTTTCCATGTTTTAGCTATTGTGGAGAGTGCTGCTATGAACATTGGGGTACATGTGCTCCTATGCATCAGCATTTCTGTATCCCTTGGGTAAATTCCTAGCAGTGCTATTGCTGGGTCATAGGGGAGTTCTATTGTTAGTTTCCTGAAGAACCTCCACACTGTTTTCCAGAGGGGCTGTACCAGTTTACATTCCCACCAACAGTGTAGGAGGGTGCCCGTTTCTCCACATCCTCGCCAGCATCTAGAGTTCTCTGATTTGCTCATTTTAGCCACTCTGGCTGGCGTGAGGTGGTATCTCAGTGTGGTTTTGATTTGTATTTCCCTGATGAGGAGGGATGCTGAGCATCTTTTCATGTGTCTGTTGGCCATCTGGATGTCCTCTTTGGAGAAGTGTCTGTTCATTTCTTCTGCCCATTTCTTCACTGGGTTGTTTGTTTTTCGGGCGTGGAGTTTGGTGAGTTCCTTATAGATTCTGGATATTAACCCTTTATCTGATATGTCATTTGCAACTATCTTTTCCCATTCCGTTGGTTGCCTATTAATTTTCTGGGTTGTTTCCTTTGCTGTGCAGAAGCTTTTAATCTTGATGAGGTCCCAACAGTTTATTTTTGCTCTCGATTCCCTTGCTTTTGGGGATGTGTCAAGTAAGAAGTTGCTGCGGTGGAGGTCAAGGAGGTTGTTTCTTGCTTTCTCCTCTAGGGTGTTGATAGTTTCCTGTCTCACGTTCAGGTCCTTTATCCATTTTGAGTTTATTTTTGTGCAACTTCATGCGTCTTTTGTGGTGAAAAGTGGCTATTTACATGCTGGGTTTACTGTGCCCTAAATGAAACAACCTATCCATCATTGGACTACTGAACCAGCTGGAAGGTGACTGTGACCTTATGTGCAGCTTTAGAAAATGTGAATCAGTCAGACTAAGTATGCTGTCAGGTATACTAATCTGGGCATTAGCAACCTTTAATCCTCTAGCTGACTATGCAGTAATTCTCATGTGTTCTTCACTGTAATACATTAAGAAATATGTCACAACTTCATCATTAGCAGAGGTCAGTGTCTAGATATGGAAATTCTAATATCCCTTGTTCAGATTGGGATCACTGGTTAATGAATGATATCCTGCATGACATCTGGCCCCAAAGGCTTTCTTATATTTGGATAATGTACTTAATTCCAAAGCTCCTACTTCTAGGAGTTTCCTTCCTTAACCTTGACTTTCTAGGGTTAAGATCCTACTTCTGTCTTCGGCTTTCAGGGAATATGAATAATCCTGGCAAAGGTGGCCATGGGATATTGAGTAGTTTCTGGACTTCATGGAATACTATTTCCACATGGATCATTGCAAATTTTGCCAACTTGATTGCTTAAATGACGTCTTCTTTAGTTATTTTTAAAATGTTTTATTTATTTTTGAGGGGGAGGTAGGGGAGGGAAGGAGAGAGAGGGTGACAGAGGATGCCAAGCAGGCTCTGCACTGACAGCAGAGAGCCCGATATGGGGCTTGAACTCACAAACTGTGAGATCATGGCCTGAGCCAAAGTTGGATGCTTAGCTGACTGAGCCACCCAAGCACCCCCCCGCCAAATGATGACTTCTTGAAGAAAGGCTGTGGATTCATGTGAACAGTGTCTGTGGCCAAAGAATTCAGGATTTGAGGGCTTTATTAATTTTATACTTAACTTGCATTTAGCCTGATCAGTATAATATTTATAGTACTAATAAACTCAATGTTGAGGCGGTGCCTGCTGCATCCCTCTGGTGACCTGGATGTGACTTCAGAAACAAATTATATATTCCATGGGTGAGACTTGACTCCAGATATTGCCTGGATTGTGACACTTTCCTTCTGGGTTCCTGATTGGTTTATGGCACTCCCTATTAGTCTTGACAGGTTCCACCATGCAAAGTTGTGCAATGCAGGGACCTGGCCATAGGACTGAAACTGGTTATGCTAGATTTTATGTCAAGTCTCCCTTTTTCATGTTGGAAGTTATACACCATCAAATATAACTCTTTTTTCCCCACTCTGTGCAGGACCATTTGGGACCTCAAATATCTATTTGTTTCAACCCCTTGAAATGCCCATCTATCATCTTGGTCTTCATCTTTTAATTTTGAAGATTGCTTTTAGCATGTTGACTTCCTTTCAGCTTCAGGTCAGATGGACAGTATAATTTGGGTGTTGAGAAAAATGCCTCTTACTTTCTGAATAGCTTACCTATCTCCTTGGGACAATTTTTGTATAACTCACTTTATACCTCCATGTGTAACATGGGCTTCTAGAGAAGTTATGGGTTGTACTCAGGCATTGGACCCCCTTCAGACCTTCTTCTGTATGTGAACAACCTGTCCTAGATCAAGACAAGTTTTAAGAACCTTGCCAGTAAGTGCCAATCACCAGGAAATGCCACTATACCACATCAAAACTGCTTCTCATTCCCACAAACTAAAATTGGCTTCTTAATCTGATTGTAGGCAATTGGGTCCTTACCCAGTATCTTCCTGTCACTTCTTGCATGACATCCACTGTGTTTCTTGTCTTACTTGGTTGTGCCCAGCTTTCTGGACACCTTGAATTCTTACGAATCCTTCATCTAGCCCTGATGTTGAGAAAGCAGGAGGCATGCTATTTGGGGTCAGCTATTCTAGATCTCTAACACATTACAATCTAGGCACAGTGCCTGGCGGAATCAGCAGGCTTTGGATGAGAAGAGCAACATCTGTAAATGGACATCAACCCTCAGTCTTGACATTGGCCTCATGGTAATAGTTTCACAGACCAGTGACATAGCCATGTTATTCTCGCAGGTGGTGCTTACTTGGATTTGGTTCATGGAAGTCTTGTAAAAACACTTTATTCCTTGTCTTTTCTTTACTCCCAGAAACAACCAACACAATTCCTTTGCTGCACCTCTATCACAAAACTCTGTCCATTTTCCTAGTCTATGACTAATATGTGGAAATAAGTAAACTCGCTGTAATTAAATGAGTTTTACTCCTAGAAAAGCAAATATCTCATTAGTTGTGTGAAATTTATTAGGAACTGTCTTTTAGGGAAAAAATGTTCCTTTCCAAAGGAATGTTTCTCAAGTCATTTACTTTGTTAGGCCATATTATTTTCTGAATCTATATCCTTAAAATACAGTGTTTTTTCCATTTTCACTTTTTAGATATAATGCTCCATTTAAAAAAAACATCCAGAATTGGGTTTATAAATTGTCCACTTCCTCAGATATTATTGAAGAGTGGCTAGTAGTCCAGAACCTTTGGGTTTATCTTGAAGCTGTATTTGTAGGTGGAGATATTGCCAAACAGCTACCTCAGGTAAATATGGTTTTTGTAACTACCAATAGAATAATTTGATTAGTGTTGTCTATATGTCTCTGTAGAAGTCTTTATAAAGCCATATGGTCCTGTCTTGATTATTCATGTATTTATTTTTTTAACGTTTATTTTTGAGGGAGGGGCAGAGAGAGAGAGAGAGGGAGAGAGGCAGAGAGAGAGAGGGAGACCCAGAATCCAAAGCAGGATCCAGTCTTTGAGCTGTCAAGAGCCCGATGCTGGCTCTGAACTCACGAACCGTGAAATCATTACCAAAGCCAAAGTCTGACACTTAACCCCCTGAGCCACCCAGGTACCACGTGTCTTGATTATTGAAATCAGAGTTGGCAATCTGTGGTCCATTCACCTGTTTGTAGAAATAAGTTTTATTGGAACACGGCCATATCTGTTCATTTATGTTCTGTATGCAGCTGCTCTAGCATTGCAGCAGCAGAGTTCAGGAATTGTAACAGAGGCCGTTTGGCCTGCAAAGCCCAAAATATTTACTGTCTGGCCCCTTTACAAAATAGGTTTTAAAAATGTGCTCATTTTTTATTTACATTAGAAGAATCACATATTTTCAAATCTCCAGTTGTCTGACGATGTCAGATATATTCAAATATGGTACTATTACATTAAAAAAATGTTTATTTATTTATTTTTGAGAGAGAACAGGGGAGGGACAGAGAAAGAGGAGACAAAATCCCAATCAGGCTCCATACTGTCAGCACAGAGCCCGATGCAGGGTTCGAACCCATGAACCATGAGATCATGATCTGAGCTGAAGTTGGACGCTTAACCAACTGAACCACCCAGGCACCCCTCAAATCTGGTACTACTAGGTTATAGTAATTCATCTCCTCTAAGAGTTGACCTCATATAATATTCCTCTGAGAGTAGAATTAAGATTAATCTGTATTGTATAAATGCAAATTAACTATCACTAAGTCAACTAATAGTAGATGAAACACATACTGTGGGACAAAGAAATTTAGCCTTCTAAGCCCTTAACAAAATATTTAAAACAGCTTTATTGGGGCCTTTGAAATAAATAAACTTACTGATAGATTTATTCTAAGAAGGTAACAGCCCTCTTATAAAATTAAGCCTGCTCTTCCTAAATTTCCATAACTATAGGCTCTATATAAATTAAAATCAAGGATAAAAGGTTTTTGAAAATAGCTCATTTCTCATTGTAACATTGTTTTAAGCATAATTCTTTTCTTTCTCAATCAGAAAGTTGCAGTGTTTTAAAAGATACCCTTTAAAGTTTTAAAGAGGCAAGATTATTGCCTTCCTAGAGGCATTTTTGCAACGGAATGCAAAGCTTAATATCATCCATAGTAAATAGAAAAATTTCATTAGCAAACATGTAAATGAAGCTTTGTTTTGGGTTTTTTATTTCTTTTTTTCATTTTCTTTTTCCTGGGGTCCTTGTGAGCTGTAATTATTCAAAAGATCTTGAGATCAAATAATTTTCATGCCTCTTCAGTTTGCTCATCAAACCAAACACCTGGGGTGCTGGAAGACTAGATTTGAGCTTTAAGTTGATAGCTCTGTAAATTAATCATGTGGCATTTTGAGAATGTATTAAATGTAAGAAAACAAATAAGCGATAAGCCCCATTGTGACAAAGCAGTATTTCAATAAGCAGTTTTATGACTCTGGGTTTTTGTTGTTCAGAATGAATTCAGGTGAAAAAAAAATGCTCCTTTAAATTATGTAGACTGAGGACTAATAGAACTAGAGGCGATTCCAAAGTGAAGACTTTGCTTTATTCAAATGCTAATTTTTACTGCCTGTTTGTAGGAAGCCAAGCGTTTTCAGAATATTGACAAGTCATGGATAAAGATAATGCAGCGAGCTCACGAGAACCCCAATGTGATCAGTTGTTGTGTTGGAGATGAAACCATGGGGCAACTTTTACCTCATTTGCATGAGCAGTTGGAAGTATGTCAGAAGTCACTCACGGGGTAAGAGCTGCAGTTTTACATTTCCTGTCATTTTATGTGTGATGGCATTTTATCCCAAACAACTAAATAAAACTGATGATGTTTCTCGTTAGGAAGTGGCTGTAGGAATTTAACATAAACCTAATTTTTCTGCAAAAAAAAGACACCATTGATTGGGGGGGGGGGTCTGTGAGTTAAGGCATTGGATTAGTTTTACAGGGCTGTTATGACAAATGCCCACCAACTGAGTGGTTTAAAACACCAGACACCTATTTTCTCATATTTCTGGAGGCAAGAAATCTAAAATCAAAGTGTCAGCACCTCCTGAAGGTGGTAAGGGAGAACCTTTCCTTGCCTTTCTGAGATTCTGGTGCCCCTAGGAGTTCCTTGGCTTGTGGCTACATGACTCACATCTCTCTGTCTTCACATGCCCTTCCCCTCTTTTTTCTGTGTGATGAGGACTCTCATAATTGGCTTTAGAACTCCTGTGGATAATCCACAATTATCTCTTCTTGAGATGCTTAACTTCAATACATCTACAAAGACCCTTTTTCCAAATGAGGCCACATTCCCTGATTCCAAGGAATAGGATGTGGACTTGTCTTCTGAGGGGCTGCCATTCAGCTCACTACAGGCATGGAATGTAGATGTGCACAAAGAGAACAATTAACCAAAGTTATAGATAATTTTCTTAAAGGGCAGTTCATTTTCAATTTCTGTTTGAGATGGAGTTATAGTATATCTTAGGTTTTCCAAGTTTATGCCTCTTTCCTGACTTCATGGTTAGTTGTTCCTCCCTTCAATTCCCCCAGTATCCTGGTTTGGAGATAATTATGTGTTCATCCTGGGTTTAAGCCATGAAGTTCGCAATACTCCTAGAAAGGTCATAAGAGGGCTCTTGAGAAAGAAGACCATGGGTGATGGAACAGCCTTGCTCTGAATCCCTGTCTCGCTTTCCCAAGTGCTGTCTATGACAGACCATGGACTTTGGTTCTAACCACACATTTCAGAGGCAAATGGGAAATGACTATAGATATTTGCTATTATCTTACCGAAGATGTTAGAGATTGTGTCTTGGCTAAAAAACCAAAAATTAATAATTCAGGGAAAGCCATTTGGTAACATGACTTTATTTAAAGGTATTTGGAGAAGAAGAGATTACTGTTTCCAAGATTCTTCTTTGTGTCTGATCCAGTTCTCCTGGAAATTCTTGGACAAGCCAGTGATTCCCACACCATACAGGTATAATCTGAATATCTATTATCTAAATTGCCTTTTTACACAGTGTACATAATTAATAATAAAAATGAAGCTAGTAACTTAATAGTATGGGCAGGAGGGTTTTAAAAATTATAATTTTTAAATGTTTAAAAACATCTCAGTGGCTTCTGTGTTTAGCCTCATTGAGTATAAAATGTCCTAATTTCTGTGTTTTATGAACTCATCAGCCTGAGGCAAGAGTCACTGATTACATAACTCACAAGCTGAATGACCTTAGCCACTTTCTTAATTTTCCTGTGCCTCAGTTTCTTTATCTGTAAAAGAGGGATGTTAATGGTTTCCACTTCTTAGGATTGGCATAAGGATTACAGGAGATCACGCACTGAAATGTAGCTGACACACAGTATGTGCTCACTGAATGTAATTCATTATTGTATTGTAGTCTAAATATTCTTAGATCAAGTAGGGATGTGGCTTGGGATTGTCCATATCCAAGTGCTTGTCAAGTGCTTTTAGCCATTTCCAAGGGCAATACTTCCAGGAGGCAGAGAGAAACTCTGAAGAACTGGGTGTGGGAGGGACTGAAACACCTTGATTCCAGAGCCGTGTCTAGTTTATCAATCTGGGAAGCCACTACTAGGGTCTTCCTTCGGGGGTTCTAGGGAGCTGTGGGGATGAGAAGAGAGAGGAGGTAAGTAAAAGCTGTGTAAGGTAGAGAGAGAGCCAGGAGACAGGCAGGATGAAGCTGTCTGTGGGAGGGGAGGGGGTGGGGACCACATGGTTCAGTCTCCATGTGGAAGAAGACCACAGTCTTAGTCCAACCAACCAAGTGGAACAAGGACATTTGCAGGAAACGTGCTGTAGGGCTGTCAGTCAGCCACCAAAGCAGTATTGTGTTTGTTTGTTTCTGTCTTTGTTGGCACAATGAAGTAAATTCTTAATCTCTTACAAAGACAACACATATGAAGACTTTTAAAAACATCTCAGTGGCTTCTGTGTTCAGCCTCATGTATGATGTTCTTGCTCTGTCTTGTGCTTCTTATAGCCACATCTTCCTGCAGTATCTGACAACATAAATGAGGTGACATTTCATGCTAAAGACTACGATCGTATCCTGGCCGTCATATCAAGAGAAGGAGAAAAAATTATTGTAATTTAACTTGGGTTAAAATTTTCTTATTAGGATTTCTTTTAAAATGTAGGTTGAAGAGATTGCCCTTCTCCTGTGAAAAACAGAATGGGGGGGGTGAGGGGTGGACCTGGGTTCTAGTTCTCTTACCATGGTTTGGTTGCAAACAAGTCTGGGTAAGTTATTGACTTCTCTGAGGCTTGTTCTATCATCTGTAAAATGGATTTTTAATTTTATTTTTTAATTAATTAATTAATTATTATTTTTGTATTTTAGAGAGAGGCATGAGCAGGGGAGAGGGACAGAGGGGGAGAGAGAATCCTAAGCAGGCTCCATGCTCAGCACAGAGCCCGATGTGGGGCTCAATCCCACAACCCTGGGATCATGACCTGAGCTGAAATCAAGAGTTCGATGTTCAGCTGACTGAACCATCCAGGCATCCCTACAATGAAAACTTTAGACCAGATCATTTTTCTTCCACCTACAGTATTAGTTGATTTCTCCATGTTCCTTCCACCTACATTATGAGTTGATTTTTCTTGTGTTTTAAATATTTTGTGTAAAATTATTTGCTTTGTGTTGAGGTACGGGGATTTATCAAGTGCAGTGTGACATTGGTAAAAATTGGAAATTATGATCAATTTGTAATATATCTGTAATGTATTTTTTTTTAGTTGGATAGTCCTGTTATGGCCAAAGGTCCTGTAGAGATTTGGCTAATGGATTTGTTAAAAATGCAGATGTCATCACTACATAATATAATCAGGTCTGCATTCTACCAAATCAGCGATTCAGGATTTCAACTCTTACCTTTTCTCAATCACTTTCCAGCACAGGTGAGAATATATAATGTTTAAATAAAGGAAACAAGGGGAAAGATACAGAGGAGGCAGTTGGCCATAATGGTGTGGCTGCTGTTGTAGCTTTGGACTAGCTGGAGAGGCCTTCCCACCCTCCACTGCCAACCACCTGCTTGTCCGCCTACATTATCCCATTCGGTGGAAGAGGATTTGCCACTATTTTTTTATCATTAAGGATCACACTAAAACTAAACTCACTATTGGAAAATTTCATCTTATATATAAAACACACCCATCTGTATATAAAAGACATCTATCTATACCTATTTATGTATGGATTTGATGACATATTTTCCATGTATCTATGTATGGATAGTTATAAATACAGATACAGATATAGATAGAAATATGGAAGTATATAAAAGGAATGAGCATATCGTGTCCTGAAATAAAATCATCTTGCCCTTTGTTTATTTTCCCTTCCAATGATTACAAGTTGGCATAATCTTTTAAAGGAGGCCTTGTCATGCAACTAGCTTCCTAACAAGAGCGGACCTTGAAGAGGCTGGCGTTGGAGCCGGTGTTCTCTTGAAAAGGTATCATGTCCAGTGGCTCTTAGGAATGCACCGTACTGTGCCAAGTATTATTAAAACGGGATACAGAAAATGAAGAGCCAACAGTTTCATTCAGATTTCAGCCAAAATAGATGAAAAAATGATGCTTTTTGACTTGGGTCTGAGAGAGTGTGGGCTAGAAGGCAAGGGATATCCAAGGAAAATACAGGCAGTTTTTACCCAAACTATACTCCAATCACCCCTCTCAACTGACATCCAAGTCCCGACTTCATGCACACACAGTGGAGAGGGCTGAAATGATAGGAAATTATTTATTCAAATAACAGAAGTACCGATATAGAATCAACCTTTATTGGAGAGAATGTTTTGGTATTGTATCTAATATTTTTGTATCATATAATATCCTTGGCAAACTTTAATATTCTTACTCCCTTTACTCCCTTTGTGATGAAGCTCTATAAAATACTTTATTGATAAAGTGAGAAAAATAGCCCCCTTAGACCAAATCAGCATGCTCTCTCTCTCCCAGGAAAGCTTGGTCAGCTGTATAATCTGAAGGAGAGACTCATTCTAGATTAGACAGAGAAGCTAGCACCATGTGGAAAACTGAAAGTGAGGTCAGAGCAGAAGTGAAGTTGAATAGGATATAGCAGGAAAGTTGACCAGCTTTCAGAATTTTCTGTAGTGCGTAGATTATACAAATAAAAAGGTGACATTTTAAATAATTTGAAGTTAAAATCTAAACATTGTAGTGGGCAAATTTCAGTTATTTAGAAAAAATGCTTTCAAGAGTAATGAAGATATATATTCATCCAATGTATATTATACCCATACATATTTATCCAGTATATACATTGCTTATTTCTACCATCTGGAAATGATGACTTAATATTTTAGTGTATTCTGTTCTAGCAGTTTTAACGTGCTTATGACAGGCAGTGAGTGACATTGAGGAGAATGAACGTTCTTGTTTTGTTTTATTTTAATGAGACATCCTCCAGTTTTCACCAACTGAATAAAAACCATAATTTAAACTTTTCTAGGTGACTCAGGGTAGTCATTAAATTTTTTTTAATGTTTATTTATTTTGAGAGAGAAAAAGACAGAGTGTGAGAGGGGCAGAGAGAGAGGGAGACAGAATCCAAAGCAGGCTCTAGGCTCTGTCAGCCCAGAGCCTGACGCAGGGCTCAAACCCATGAACCGTGAGATCATGACCTGAGCCAAAGTCAGACACTTAACTAAGCCACCTAGGCACCCCTCAGGATAGTCATTTGAAAAATTAGTTTTTAGAATCTACCACTAAGCAGTAATTTCTTAGAGATTGCAGGTCTGTGTCATTAAATCACACAGCTTTACACTGCTGGTTTTTGGTTTGTTTAGTTTTTGGTTTTTCTATCTCCTGCCCTGTTCTGCTGCTGCCAGAGTCAGAACTGGCTTGTTACTGGGAACTTCCTGACATGGGACATTTCCTCTAAATCGGATTGCTCACCTCAGCCAGGTGCCTTCATTTATCTTTACCTGCAGGCTGCAGGATTGGCCACTCTCTGGCAGAAAGCATTTTGAAGCGTTGAGGAGGCGGGGATAAGGAAAGGGTTTTATTTTTGCCTTACTCACACTGAATGCCATGCTAACAGTGTCCACATACTGCTCACTCTGCTCCCATTCCTCTGCTAGATGTGGGGTTCCCTTTAGTCCAAATGACCTTGGATCTGTTGCTTGACTCTTTAGGTGAACAAAAGCTCCTAAAGGAACACCTGTTGCAGCAAGGAGGTGAGGGTAGGACATGTTTGTTCTGACACTTCTACATCTTTCCTGGGCGGGGGGAGATTGTAGGCAAGGTGATAGTCAAAATTTCCTTATGCCCTCATCAGGAGAAAAAGGATAAGCTTCTTCCCTTCTCATTCTCTCTGTCTCTCTCTTTTAGATAAATATATATAGAAAGAAGTCAATTTAGGTAAAGATACGGATGATAGGGTGCGGGATAAGAAGGAGATAGGCAGCATACCGTTTCTAGAAATTGCAAAGAGACCTCTGGGAAACCCTGCTAAAGAAAAATACACAACAACAAATCTAGTAATTCCATTTGCCTGAGAAAGAAAAATTATCATAGGGAGTTATCAGTGGTCTCAGGCCCTCCATAGAAAAATTTGCTAAGCATCCTTCATAAAACACATACAGCTTCATATATGGTAGCCATTGTTTTAATTATTACTTATCTCTCTGCATTGAAACAGTTCAATATCAATAGTTGGAACTTACAGTGTTTATTTTTCCCCTTTTGGGAGTGGAGAAATGCATGTCTCTTTCTAGTTTAAACTGAGTAAAACTTTGTTGCCTTCCTATGGATGACCGACCACCAAATTTTGTTGCAGATGTGCTTTAAATATTTGGCAAATTTACTTATTATTTTTCCTCTGGGTGCATAGGTGGGGCTTCTGGGAATTCAGATGTTGTGGACACATGATTCAGAAGAAGCTTTACATAATGCAAAAGATGACAGGAAGATCATGCAGATGACCAATCAGAAATTTTTGGATATTCTGAATACTCTCATCAGTCAGACAACACATGACCTGAGCAAGTTTGATAGAGTGAAATTTGAAACTCTGATAACCATCCATGTGCACCAGAGAGATATTTTTGATGACTTGGTAAAGTATCTTTGTTTCTTACAGTAATTTAGTTTACTAATTAATAATTTAATGCTCCTAATCATGAACAATTAGGTATTATATATATTCCTTAGCTTGTATGAACTTTTCATCTACTTGGTCCTTTTCCTCAACTGTCTCCCTATATACAATATATCTATATTTGTGGTTTAAATAACCTTATGTGTATATTCACATTTGGCATTCTGAAAGTCTGGAACCAACTGATGTGATGTGAACTAATTACTCATTCCATTACACCTAATAACCAGGGGCATGATACAATTTAGGTGGGATTGGTCATGAGTTATGTGCTCCATTAAGAAAGAAGTCTTGATCAAAGAGAATCAAGCTTCAGGAAAGTTTCATGGATATTTGTCTGATTGATAGTGTCCAACATCACATCATGGGTTTGATGTAGACAAGGTTCTGTAGGGTAAGAGTAGATGGGATGGTATTTGAATTTCCTTCAGAAATAGGACTCTAACCAGCAGCCTTGAGCAAGACGAAGTTCTCCTAAAGCAGCGGTTATCATTATAGGGTAGGGGCCTATATGCCACCATTTGACACACCACCATTTGACCATCTTTGTCTTTAACTACTATTGCTTGATTTGATTTGATTTGATTCATCTTAAAGGTATCTCTTTTCTACCCTAGAGACCTATACTTCATGCAGCTTGGGGCTCTTTTTTAGAGAATATGATCACAGACTACTTGTTTTAAACTTGTATCAAAAGTTCTGATCAGATAGGTCATATTTATGGAAGGCTGAAAGACATGCAGTCCATTTATTCCCCTGGAATCTAGATCCTCACTTCTCAAAGTATTATATACCAACCAGTTGCATTGGCAACTCCTGGGAGCTTGTTAGAAAAGCAGAATCTCCAGTCTCCTCCCCTGCCCCACCCTCCACTTAATCAGAATCTGCACTTCAAGATTCCCAGGTGATTAATATGCATGTTAAGGTTGAGGAAACACTGCTCTAGGATTTGTCTCTGGATCTTGTGATCAAGCTAATCATCAGAGTGCTGCATACTCAGACCATATTTCTTTGACCTTCTTCCGATTTGCTTTCACTAAATTGCAATTACTGTCATACTTTGACTTCCTTTGAAGTCCACCTCAGGAAATTCCCAAGGAATCCATCACCATATCTGCTAAATCGTGTTGTCTGTACATCCCTCGCTGACTTTTAAAGCTGAAATCCCATGGAAGAAATTTCTTTTAAATTTAAGTGCTGAGCATATTTTACTTTACATATAGAATGGATTTTTAAAAAGAAAAGCCCACACAATTAGAACCAGAGAACTGTTTTCTTTTTGTCTTAATTACTACCAAACTCATGGTCCCTCTGCATCCTAGCTATGCTGGGACTTCATGGCCAGCATACTTGCATTTTATTTTTCCATGTACGATGCTTGGAACAGCTGGGTATATGGTAAGAACTCAATAAATAGTAGCTGTTCTTTCCTCTTCCTCTTCCATCTCCTCCTCACTATCTTAATGGATTACTGAGAGTTGATGGCATCTCCATGGCTGCAGGTCCTGTGTTGGGGAGCAGGTTCCGCTGGGGGTGGCACTGGATCATGTCACCTGAAAGTTGCACTTTAAGGTGACGAATCCAAACTGTGCTTTCAGTGGGAAGCCAGAATTCTTTTTTTTTTTTTTTAATTTATTTCTGAGAAAGAGAGAGAGGGACAGCATGAACAGAGGAGGGTCAGAGAGAGAGGGAGACACAGAATTCGAAACAGCCTCCAGGCTCTGAGCTAGCTGTCAGCACAGAGCCCGACGCGGGGCTCGAACCCACGAACTGTGAGATCATGGCCTGAGCCGAAGTCGGATGCTTAACCGACTGAGCCACCCAGGTGCCCCGGGAAGGCAGAATTCTTAACTGCAAGGGAAAGCAACATCATCGCAAACAATGAAACAATGACAAAAAAGCGAGACTGTTAAATAGCATGGAGACTTGATTAGTTGGAGAGGGGAACATTGCAGGGATGCTGGAGGTCAGCTGAATGACCCAGAAGAGAGCCCGAGTTTAAGAGCAGTAAAGTTTGGGGACCATTTGCCTCTTTCCCATGTTGATTCCCCTGAGTGGACAGGACCCAGTTTTCTCCATGTTTGTCCATGGAAAATCATGAGGCACCTGAGAACGTGTTTGTGGTGGGATGTTATTCCTAAATGTGCCTCCCTGGTTCCTATCACTTGCGTGCATGGCTGTGGGGAGCCCATACCTCTTGCCCACAGGTGTAGGCGGATGACCTGGCAGGTTGGTTGGATTGGCTACAGTGCTGGTGTAGGAAAGCACTTGTGTCTATATGACCGGCGTCTCCCTGCTTACTCCCCTCAGTGGCTTCCCTTTGCCACGAGAACACTGCCCAGCCCCGTTTCCATGTCCCATGAAGCCTCAACTCTTCCTCTTTTTCCAGAGTCCTGGATACTTCACCTGTGCTGAACTTCTTTTAGTTCCTTGAACATGAAACCAGATCTCCTGGGTCTTTGTCTAGAACATTGCCCCCCCTCCCCCGCTTTTTTAAAATTTACTTTTGTTTTGTTTTGTTTTGTTTCCCTTGCTAATTCCTACTATTTTTCCAGGTTTCAGTTTGAATATTCCTTTCTCCAAGTATCCCTCTCAGGCCCCCTAGACTACATTAAGCCCTCTTGGTACATATTTCCATGAATCCCGAATTTCTTCTCATATTTTATTGCAATTATTTATATGTTTGTCTTTTGTCTTTTTTGGGGGGTCAGCTCCAGAAGGCAGGAACCACTGTCTGTCTTTGTTCACCCAGCACAGTGTCAGACTCAACAGATCTCTGTTAAATAAATAGGAATCAGTTCGTGAATGAGTGAATACAAACTGCCCATGCGCTGGTGTTTTGTGCTGTTGCAGTTCAGTATGTAATCTCATTGTATTTCATGTTTTAAGGTAAAAATGCACATCAAATCAGTTACTGATTTTGAATGGCTGAAACAGAGTAGATTTTATTTTAAGGAAGACTTGGACCAAACTATAGTGTCTATTACGGATGTGGATTTTATTTACCAGAATGAATTCCTGGGATGCACTGACCGTCTTGTTATCACTCCGCTAACAGACAGGTAGGAACTCAGGTTTCATTATTCCATTTAAAATTTTTTTAACGTTTATTTATTTTGAGAGAGAGCATGAGGAGGGGGGAGCAGAGAGAGAGAGGGGGAGACAGAATCCTAAGCAGGCTCCACCCTGTCAGCGCAGAGCCGGAGATGGGGCTCAAACTCATGAACTATGAGCTCATGACCTGAGCCATAACCAAGAGTCAGATGCTTAACTGACTAAGCCACCCAGGCACCCCTTGTTATTCCATTTTGTAATTAAATGATGTGCTTAAAATTGTTTTAAAATTGCATTTGAGGGGCACTTGGGTTGAGTATCTGACTCTTGATTTGGGCTCAGTTCATGATCTTATAGTCATGAGATCGAGCACCACGTTGGGCTCTGCACTGAGTTGGAGCCTGCTTAAGATTCTCTCTCTCTCTCTCTCTCTTTCTTCCCCCCTCTCCCCGACTTATGTGCTTTCTCTCTGTAAAATAAAATAAAATAAAACAAAAAGTTGCTTTTGAAATATTAACAAAAGCATATTGCTGTCAGGTTAGGGCCATGCTAGCTCTTCAAAGTCAGTCTAACAATGAAATAGCCATAGCTGTTACTTAAACATACATGTACATTAAGTTTTTGTGAAGTAAAAAAGATAAAAGAATGAAAGCAAGTTAGAATGCTGACTAAGAGTAATATAGTAATGAATGATAGCAAGATGAAAAAAATCTCTCTGGCACCATAAAAGAAGTCATTAGAATTGTAAAGAAGGAAGGGCCCTTGGAGATTATGTAATTTGGTCTCCTGATTTTCCAAGTGTGGAAATTGATCCCTAAAATGAAGGCCCTTGGCCAGGTACAAATAATCAGTCAATGGCCGATCTCCTCACAGTTCTTTCCAGTGTGTGACACCAGACAAAACTGGGCCTTGTTCATCTCTGCATATCCTACAACACCCAGTTCAATATGCTGCACATAGAAGATGTTCAATAAAGGGGCGTCTGGGAGGTTCAGTTGGTTGAGTGACTGACTTTGGCTCAGGTCATGCTCTCACAGCTCCTGAGTTTGAGCTCCACGTCGGGCTCTGTGCTGACAGCTCAGAGCCTGAAGCCTGCTTTGGAATCTGTATCTTCCTCTGTCTTCACCTCCCCTACTTGTGCTCTGTCTCTCTGTCTCTCCCAGAAATAAATAAACATTAAAAAAAATTTTTTAAAAGATGCTCAATAAGTATTTGTAGAATTGCCTTTACTTGGGTTATAGAAGAATTAATTCTGCTGTTACTTTAAATATGGCTGCATAATTATGACAGAAATTACATCTGTAGTGTCCTTTTGATTCATCCAAACTCCTTCTATATGCCCAGTGCCCTTGTAGCATAAACTTATCAGTGTGTTTCCTCTTCCACCAAGCTCCACTCAGTTTTAGTTAGATCGAAACAAATATAACTGAAGCTGGATCATGGATACAAGTAGATTCATTATGTTATTCTTTACACCTACCTAAGTGAGTGAAACATTTCATAGTAAAATGATTTATTTGCCACACTGTGCTGGAGTTGGCTTGTACCAGCTTGTGAGAGTCAACTGTGTGCATCTTTTGCCAGTTTTGTGGTATCACGTTGGTAGCTTGTCATTGGCCCTGGTGGAAGTATTTGTACCACAGAAATCAGCAAACCTGAAAATCAGATTTATTGATTTTTTTTCCTGGAGAGCCAGTTGTTCAATATCGGCCAGTATAACACTGCTTATTTGGTCTTCTGCTTCATGATTTATCCTGACCACAGTAGAAGGAAGGCCTAAAGTTTTTTTTTTTTAAGTTTATTTATTTATTTTGAGAGAGAGAGCATGTAAGTGTGGAAGGGGCAGAGAAAGAGAGAGAGAGAGAGAGAGAGAGAGAGAGAGAATCCCAAGCAGACTTTGCACCATTGGCACGTAGCCTGATGGAGGGCTCAAATTCAGGCATGGTGAGATAATGACCTGAGCCAAAGTTGGAGCCTTAACCAATTGTACCATGTGCCCCAGGCCTGAAGATTTTAAGTCAGGGTTGAGGAGTTTAGAAAGTTTGTCTCAGGGGTGCCTGGGTAGCTCAGCTGGTTGAATGGCTGATTCTTGATTTTGGCTCAAGTCATGATCTCACAATTCATGGGACCACGAGCCCCACATTGGGCTCTGCGCTGACAACATGGAGCGTGCTTGGGATTCTCTCTCTCTCCATCTCTTTCTGTCCCTTCCCCACTCATGCGTGCGCAGTCACACACACACACACACACACACACACACACTCTTTATCTCTCAAAATAAAATAAAATGATAAAAAGGAAAATTTGTCCCAGGATATGTTTAAAAAAATTTTTTTTGATGTTTATTTATTTTCAAGAGACAGAGAGAGACAGAGCGTGAGCAAGGGAGGGGCAGAGTAGAAGGAGACACAGAATCTGAAGTAGGCTCCAGGCTGTGAGCTGTCTGCACAGAGCCCAACACCAGTCTTGAATTCACAAACCATGAGATCATGACTGGAGGTGAAGTTAGACGCTTAACTGAGCCACTCAGGCGCCCCTTTTTAAATTTTTTTTTAACATTTATTTATTTTTGAGAGACAGAGACAGTGTGCAAGTGGGGGAGGTGCAGAGAGAGAGGGAGACACACAATCCCAAGCAGGCTCAAGGCTCCCACCTGTCAGCACAGAGCCCAATGCAGGGCTCGATCCCACGAACCATGAGCTCATGACCTGAGCTGAAGTCAGATGCTTACCTGACTGAGCCACCCAGATGCCCCTGTCCCAAGAAATGTTGTAATCACCACACTACTTTTAGTGGATATCAAGTACCCCAGCCTTGTTTGGTTGACTCTTTTAAGTGGGTGGCTCAAATTCTAAAATAAACAGGCCCATTTCAGTCACATTCAACTTTGACTTGTGCTTCGCTGTAACAGTGTGTTATCCCGTACTCACTATGATTCACATCTGCAGGTGCTATATCACTTTAGCACAGGCTTTGGGAATGAACATGGGAGGTGCTCCGGCGGGACCCGCAGGCACTGGCAAAACAGAAACCACAAAAGACATGGGAAGATGTTTGGGAAAATATGTGGTTGTGTTTAACTGCTCAGATCAAATGGATTTCAGAGGGCTAGGAAGGATTTTTAAAGGTAAGTGTCAAACACTGTTAAATTATTTTTGGTGAATGTATTTTTATTGCCCTTTAACATTATTTTCTGATAAAACCTAAAGTGATACTATCCCATGTAACTGAAATTAGTTTAGGTTGATGCATGTAATATTGCCATTTTTTTCTGGGTCAGAAATGGCTGGATATCATCAGTTTCATATGGTTCAATACTATTGCTGGCATTCTAGTCCGTGAGTTGAATGTGTATTAGATTGTGAAAATGGAATCAATTTATTATTGCCTGAAACAATGGTAGAGGGGGTAAGATCAAGATAACAAACCCATGACACATGTGGCTCCCCTTCCTGTATTAGATCCTGCTGAAATGAAAGATCTCATTTAGAGCATAACTCAGACTCTGGTATTGGTGCCGGGATTGATAAATAGACCAGTAGAATATAATAGAGAATGCAGAAATGGGCCAAGGACACTTGACATATGGCAAGGGGGTATTTTAAATCAGTGATGAAAAACCAGACTTTACGATAACTCATTCTGGGACAAGAGATGATTAGTATTTAACAAAGTAAATCAGACCCCTACATATTAAAAACTGGATGCCTACATCATATATAAAAATCAGTCCTGGGAATTAAACACCTGAATGTGGTCAGCAAAACCATATGGTTTTTAGAAGGTAATAAATGAAAATATTCTTTGTTTTCAGAGAAAGGGATTTTTAATACAAAAATCACAAGCCATAAAGGAAAGATTAATACAGTTCTTAGCCTAAATTAAAAACTTCTGGGGGCACCTGGGTGGCTCAGTCCATTGAGCATCCAACTTCAGCTCAAGTTGTAATCTCACAGTTGGTGACTTTGAGCCCCGTGTTGGGCTCTCTGCTGTCAGTGCAGAACCTGCTTTGGACCCTCTGTCTCCCTCTCTCTCTGCCTCCCCCATACTCATGCCCTCTCAAAAATAAATAAAACATTACAAATATATGGTATTTGTCCTTCTCTGCCTGACTTATTTCGCTCAGCATAACCCCCTCAAGGTCCATCCATGTTGCTACACATGGCCAGATTTCATTGTTTCTCATTGCCATGTAGTATTCCATGGTATAGATAAACCATATCTTCTTGATCCATTCATCTGTT